>NC_030856.1:7477751-7614299 GCF_000208745.1 Theobroma cacao
TATTAGAAGATAATTAAACTTTTTATTATAATTAAATAATATTTAATATTAAAAAATTAAATATATTCTTTATTAAATTTAAATAATACTAAATAATTTTTTTTTACATTTATTATATTCAAATAATAATATTAAGTAATATGCTTTATAATATTTATTATAGTGAAATAATATTTAAATATTTTTATTTCTTTTTTTTTGAAAATGAAGTAAAAAATTTTGTGTCTTTTGTGCTTTAGAGAGAGGAGTGAGGAAGAGAGAGAAAAAAATAAGTTTAGTATTTTTTATAAGGTAATTTTTTAAATGATAAAAAGTATATTTGTCTAATCAACTTTTTTTCTTATTCTCAACAATTTGGAATAGCTATTACCAATGGGGACCTTGATAATAGCTATTCAAGCTTCTCTTGAAATGATTATTCTAAAAAAAATAACCATTCCATTGAACCAAATTCAGTTTTATTTTAAGAATGAGAATAAAAAAAGAATGATTATTTCATTCCTTCCAACCAAGCATGTCCTCAAAGTTTTAACTTAAACTTCCAAAGAGCTTTCATGGCTGGCTGCATGTCTACAATCCCAAAGTTTGACTTGCCAGACATTAAAGAAGAAACTGTTGAACAACTCCACTACCCCAAATCCTATGCGTGAATGCCAGAAACACATAACCCATAAAGAAAAGTTTAGTCAATGAGAAAATCTATTCTTCTAGCTTGTTACTTGGATGGACCAAGTGTCCAATTGCTTCACTATTTGAATTTTCCTATGCTGGAACTTCTACGTTTCGATTTCCAGATAACATATCCCCAGTTGAATTGCATGTATGCATCAGCAATGCAAATCTGATTCAAAATCTTATAGGTGGGTAGTCCTGACAAAATCAAACAGATTTTAAGAGAGCGCGCACCAGTCAAAAGTATTATCAAATGTTTGGCCAACTGAAGGAAGAAAGACTTGATTAAAATGCCTCACGCAAATCGAATGAATTGATGATCTAATATGGTGATAGGATTACTATGAGTTATATTTACAACATTAAATATATGATTAACAATTATGAAAAGAAAATTCTATGCTAATGCAAAATTCAGACATGGATATGAGATTGCAACCTAAGAAAAATTCCAAATGGATGTTGGAGTTGACCAACCTGTATAATCTAGAGCTTTGCAAGCAGTCAACAAAGGAATTGCATCATTCATGAATATAAATTACATTCCTGGGACACCAGCCATCCATATTTTACTTCAAAAACCCTTCTCTAGACATGTGCTGGTCTGCCAATAAGATCATTACCAGTAAAAACTTTATCCATGTTTCTTGTGATCGTATCAATAATCTGTACTATGATGAAGCAAACAAATCAAATGGGAACTGTCAACATGATAATTGTGAAGCTGTTACAGCTGAATTCACTGTTAAGTACCTGTAGGAACATTTTTAGAAGCCTTGTTATGTAGGTTGACTTAGCTTTATAACCTCCTTCAGCAATCGGCTGACCGAATCCTTTACTTCATCCGGAACTGTGAGCTTTGGAGGCACTTGGTCTAAAGCATACAAAGCAATAACCTTCATTACATCAACCAGAAGCAAATTCTTGGTACCAGCTCTCCATACACTTTTATTAACATACTTGCATGAATCCTTTAACATGCATTGACTGCATACCTGAAGAGATTGCAAATTAATAAAACAATGAACATTACAATATTTATACTCAATAAACAATACAGATATTTCTTGGTAGAAGTATTGGAATAACAGCTTACGATGTTTTCTTCAATTTTAAAGAACTTGCGCAATCTCTTGGCAGCAAAGACATTATTTTTATCAAGGGAAGGGCAACCAAAGAGCACCACCTTTTTCAAGTGATTGCCAGACAACCACCTGCAAATACAAAATTTAAGGTTATCTTCTTTCACAAGAAGCAAAAAGAGACATTCATTACAATAAGGATTCACACTAAAGAAGGCAAGGAGAAGAACCGTATAAAAGCATGATAAAATAATAGAAAAACTGCATTGGTGTACAATAGGATTGTCCATAGCATATCAAGTCAAAACAAATTATGTAGGAATCAGTGAGATACTTCCTTTTTTTGCACCCAAAAAAAAAAAGTGACACTTGAAAAAAAAATGTCGTTAGCATGCATTTTATATAAACCAACTTGCACAATTGTAGAACACATAATTGTTCATATCATGTACCTATGAAAAATACATGCTGCTATTTATGAAAAAATACTAATATGGAATTATTAAAAATTAAGTGTTTTTGTCTTTGTTTATTAAATGGTACACAAAGTCCATGAGCACCAGCTTCGCAGTAGTTAAATCTAAGGCCTTGTATTCTACATCACACTATGGCAATGTAACAAAAGCCCCATACACTTGATAATGCCTAGACTAAGGCTTCCAAAACATACAAGTCATAAGATCTCCTTAACAATTGGACAGAAGAAGATGAAGAATTTCAATTATATTGGTCCTCATGATGGTTTTTGAATGACAGGTATAAAAGAACTCGAAAGAGATTCTCAAATACATCTAATGTTCTACTAAGAAAAAGAATCAGATGTTCCATTTGATTGTCATGCTGACAGCACATAATGATTCATTTAAGTGAAACCTATGTAATGACAGAAAAGGGCGTGAAGAAGTGTAATTACTTCAGTTGATTTTTTCTTTTGAGAGAAGGGAGAGAGAGTGTTGGTAAGTTTTAATTAAATTTCGTTAAATTTTGATGCCAAATAATTAGATATACTTAACTACACACTTGAGTATATAAAAGCCCATAATTTTGCATGTATCTATGCACTTGCATATTCCTGTTTTTCTTGTTTCTGGAACTTAATAATTGATGAAACCATGTTTGTTGGCTGGTCATAGACAAATAACTGCTTTTATCTGGTTTATTAGAAAAGGAACCTGGGCTAAAAATCAACTTTATGGATCAATAAAATTTAAAATATTAACTAAAATACTTTGGCAAATCAAAGACTGTTACTGTTGTCTTATTGCATCAATGAAGTTGGATCTTCAGGCCAATCTCCAACATTGGTACAATCTTGGGCAAATACACAGGTGGAATCAAAGATGATTTTGTCAAGAACAAAGATCATAAAATAAATCCTCATGACAGTATTCTTAGTAAGTAACTGCCTTCTGTTCTTTTAACATTTTAGCAGAACTTCAGCCATTTTTCATGGATTGCGGAAACCAATTTATTTAGACAAATTAAACTATTTACTGAGTTTCAAATTCTCATTAAAAAATAAAGAACAATCAACACAAGAATTTTCATTACCAAATATGCTATACCTACCAAACAACTCACCAGAAATTAAAACCCTCATATAATTAGCTTGAGATATTCATCAGCAGATTTCAGTACACAAAACCAACTTAATTACTCATTTTTAAATTTGAGAAGGGATTACTAAATAACTCATTAAAATGACCCTAAAAAGATATAACAATCCTTAAGAACACTATAAAATCTCTAGAAATAGAGAAAACTATAAAGTAGAAACCTATTGTAATCAATCTCTAGAAAGACGATAACAAGAGTTGGTTCCTGGATTTCTCACTATTCTGAAAGCTATAAAGTAGAAACCTATTGTAATCAATCGACCTAGTTGCCATTGACAAAAGAAACCGTAATTCCTTGTTAATTCCCACATTGTTCATTATTCTGATAACTATAAAGTAAAAACCTAATGCAAGCAAGCAGCCTGGTTACTGTGTATGTCTTTTCAATATCCAAAACTGAAAAAAACTACAATCCTCAAAGCCATTTTCCCACCATCTTTTCAACAGCCAAGCATAACATGAAAAACATCAATTAGCCAACATAAATATAAACATTAACAAACAATGCCAAACTCAAATAACAAGAAAAGTAAAAAGGACAAAAGGGAAAAAAAATTCTCACTTTGCAATCTCTTGATGATCTTTACCAAACTTGAAAGCAGCATATTTGATGAAATCCCTGCCATAACTATTATCAAAATAACCAAAATCTAACTTGTTATCTTCCAAAAAATTAGCTTTGTTAAAATACCCTTTGGCATACAAATGCCTAACGAAATTCTCAGCTAACTGCGAAAAATCCTTGAAAACTACCTCTTCCCTTTCTTTCCTCACTTTCACAATCTTTTCCACCTCTTCTTCCTTTTCACCCCCAAACAACTCAACCAAACTCTTAACTTTATTGGGTTTTCCCCTCTCTACTCCCTCTTTTTCTTTATTTTTCCCTTTTGGGTTTTCTTTCAACTTCGTAACTTCTCTCTCCAATTGCCTTAATTCCCTTATTAGCTCAATATTCTCGCCTTCACTTTCGCTCTGGCTTTCATTTCCACCAGTATTTTCAGTTAAACCAACTGCATCTTGAAACAATAGAGAAAGCGGCTTCTTGGTTGGTTTATGGGGAGAGGAATTAAGGGTTCTGATTATGAAGGTTGGTGAAGGAGGGAGGCTTTTGTAAAGAGGGTTTTGGGTTTTGAGAAGAACTTTTGTATGGTTAGAGAGGAGGAGAGTTTTGAAGAGAGACATTTAGAAATTGAGGGCTCTTAGAAGGGTTTTAGGTTCAAAGCAGATATGGGGTCTCTGCAGATGATGCCATCACAGAGCTTTGAGAGAAAGAGAGAGGAGATCAGTGGAGGAAATGGCCAAATGGGGAAGCTGGGGTTTTAGGGGTTTAAGGCAGGAAGGGAAGTAAAGCTGCATCCTAACTGCCTAAGCCTTGAACTGGGCCATTATCTTGGCGGCCCAATTTGAAAAATTATCCCTTTTTATGTGCTTAGTATATATTGATTTTGTATTTTTCTTTAACATTATTTTTGTATATGGGACTTTATGTTGAAAACTATAAACTATTAAAGACATGAAATTGTTCTTTTATGATGCAAGCCTAAACATTCAATTAGGACCACATCATAAAAAGTTAATTGTCTATAAATTTAAAATATTGATCATTTACAAGTTTGTAATATATGAGTACTTCATCTGGTTTTGATGTTGGACATCATATTAGAAATGGTTGATTTTAGATATTGCAAAACTATAATGAAAAGTTGCTCCAAATTAACTCATTTGGTATAACAAAGAAGGAACCTTCGAATGAAAAAGAGGATAGTAGTTGACCTAGTCAATGCTCGAAGCTAGATGAAATAAAGGCAATTCCTTTTTTATAAAAAAAAGAAAAGTCAATTCATACTTTGATTGGAAGAAAGAGTAGGGATTGTGAAGTATATCTACATAGTTTTTGGGATACATACATATGTATGTATATATATACACATATGTACAAAGATTTCAAATGTTGAAAAGTTGGATTCTTAAGTTATGGGTTCATTTTAAGAATGCATCTAGCTCAATGCCTATTAAGAAATAAATTTTGCATGGTAGGCATGCAAACTTATCTATTTGCACCACAAAAAAGACAAAACTTTCCCATGTGTGCATATATAACCTGTTGATGAGATCATGGATTTGATTTCTTTACCAACATGTGTTAGACTTGGACCTCCATTGGCAGAGTAAAGCAAAGTATTATGACTCGAATTTAAGATTTTTTTAGTAGTTCACCTCGTCCTTGGAACAGCTGTTATAGACAGTGACAAGAAAATCTTGAAGTAATTAACTACACAATGTGGTCAAATAGAAACCAAATCTCTTGTTGAATTGAAAATACGAGAACTTCAATTTTACAGGGCCTATTATAAAGTTAAGACAAGATTTGAGTCCTAAGATATAGCCAAAGCCATGTGCCCATACGAAACAGTACTAGACATCAGTTGTTTTCAGCTGTTTTAACAGTAACAGCAGCATCAACATTTGTTATACTAATCTTGTCAGCGTTGTTGCCAACATCCAAGGTATCAGTCCTAAAAGCAACCTCCTGGTCAGTGGCATTCGTTGTTGAAGCTTTAGGCTTGGAGTTGATTTGTCCGCCGCGTCCTTCCTTGGTCTTTGGCCTGGTTGGTATAGAATCTCTAATTAAGGAGGACAAGAAGAAGAAATTAACATTGTCAAAGGATTGTTTTAGACCAGGAACAAAAGAAAAAAAAAAGGAATCAACTGTCAAGAAGTTTACAGTATCATCTAGCTAAGCTTACACTATCAGAGTTTTTACTTGTTGCAGCTTGGAAATGTGCACAGGGACCAACATTCTTCTCAGGGAGCTACCCATTAGAGCCATGAGCACAATCTCAAAGTTTAATTACTTACTCTTCAATAAGCTCAATGGCTCTAACTTAAAGGGGAAATGATCAAAAGCTTTGTGGTTCTCTCAACTGAAGAATAGGAAGATTTATACCCAGCGAATTGGGCGAGAGGCAAAAGCATTGAGCAGGAGTCAATTTTGGTGAGCTAGTACTATAGGTTTCCTTTTCTAAAAGACTTTGACTCGTTTGAGCTACACCCATTCATATTGTCGATTTGTCATTATTTAGTTAATATATGAATTTTTTGTGGACTTAAATCGCCAGTATACTTTATTTGGATTATATAACCTAGAAAAGCCAAATAATATAAAATGTAAATACTAAGTAAATATCTATCTAATTGGTTTAATCTTGGTTCATCATCCAGCAATGTATGGACTAGAAAAGGTGCCCTCGTCTTGGCTGGCCCATGTGATTATGATATGCATTCTTGGTAGGTAGGTCAATGGATGGAATATGCATATGTAAGTTTCATATGTATATATATACTAGTCCTTTTCACACTTAATGACTTTCATCTAACTTTTGATTGATTAGTTGTATATGGAATTATTTGATGAATGATTATGATAAAACGTGTGAAAAGTTTGTTGGAAGATTATACTATATACTAAAGTTAAAAGAGATTATTTGTACGTATCATAAAAGAAAGTTAAAAAATTATTGTAAAAACAATAATTAACATTTGATTAAAGGTAATGTTAATTATGAGAAACTTAAAATAGAGATATTTGTATTTAGAGGATTAATTAGATGATTAAAAATGCCGTATATCCTTTTAAAAAAAAATTAACCAAACAAAATTTAAAATATTCTCCTCCTTAAAAGCATGCATGCATGCTTCTGCCCCACAAAGTTGATAGGTACTTCATACCTCCCCATCTTGGTGGTGATCACAATCAACTTTAATGTGTTAGCCTTTGGTGGAAGTGAGCCCTATTTGTTTTATAGTGCTGTTTGGACTTATTCATGACTGAGTCATGAACTTGACATAAACCCTTAAATCAATTGGACTAAGCCAAGGTCACAAGTCTTGGTTCCAACAACCACCTAGGGTTTCCTTATCTTCAATTTCTGATCACAATCGTTTTGAAATGAATCAAAATATTCCAAGTATAACTAAAAACAAAAGAAAAGGACCAATTCTCACTATTTCAAACTGTACTCCAACAAATAATTAATTTTATCAAGCTGGAAAAGGCAAGAGAAAAGGCGAGAAACAAATGGTGAGGCTGCTATTTGCATGGGGTTGGTGGACATGCCAGGTCCTTGGAAAATCAGTGCATGTAAGATGCATAGAAAGTACGTTGCCTTAAGAAGAATCAAGTTAATATAATTTATATAAAAAAATTATCTCATACACGGTCACTATTAGAGTTATAGTGTTAATTATCCCACATCTTATTATGGTACTGAGCAAAAAAAATTATCTTATTAAGGTATATTTAAAAATATTACTAAATTAATATAAATAAAACAAAAATATGTGACAATATTCTAATTTCGATCATAAAATCTAAAAGTTCTATTGATATTATATAAAATAATAATTCACATTCACACACGCATGTATGCATATGCGCACGCACACAAAGAAATATATTCAAACTTTACTTTTAAATTGTTGATATATTTTTATTATTATAGGATTAAATGCCTAAATATTGTAACTTATGTCACTGTTGAAATATTTTATTTTTTTTATCTTTATCTTGAAGGATTTATACTTACTTTTGTGATTTTTTTCTTAAATTATCTCTTATTTAAATTTCATATACCGTGCCTTCTTTCTTTTTTTTTTTTTTCTTATATGTAATTTGTCTGGCCAGTAGATAAAGAATTGCCAAGGCTGCAGCACTTTTCTAGTGCATATATGATTAAACAGAAATTATATATTCCAACAGAAACTAATCAACTGCATATATGCTTAAGGAACTTAAACTTGAGAAATGATGTTTTAACAAGAAGAGGAAGAGAAGGAAAGAGAGAGGAGCGATTTATTTATACTAGAAATTAAAGATTGCTTTACAATCTTGAAAGCTATCTCTCTCCTTAACTAAAATCTATTATAGCTAATCAGTTGCTTCAGCTCCATTAACAGTTGCAGCATCATCATCAGCATTATTTGCTTTCCTCTTCTGGTTTGATTCTCCAACATCCAGGGTAGTGTTAGGAGTAACCTCCTTCACCCCTACTATGGTCCTCGTCGAGAGTCTGAGGGTGCTGTTGATTTTTCCGCCGCTCCCGCTCCGGGTCTTTGGCCTCTCTGGTGTCGCACATCTGATCATCCAGGAGGTAATAAACAATACAGTTAGCTATATATACTTGTTCAACAAAACTCGAACCCAAAATCATTATCATTTTAAAAACTCAGAAACTTTATGATAAGTATTTAATAGCATCATAGATTAGAAAAAAAAACTATAAAAAGCAGAAGCTGAGAATAATTAACTTACACTATCATAGTTTTTGGTTTTTGGAGCATGGAAATCTGCATGGAGAGCATGATAGGCTTTGGAAGAAAGTTACCAACTAGAGCCATGAGCAAAAAGTGAAGGAGAAATATGATTTCGTTTCAACAATAAGCTCAAATAGCTCTGCAAATGTGGTTTCCAATTGGTTCCAGAGGGCAGATTTTATAGCAACTTCACCAGAACGTCAATGTCTACAGTTCCTTGGTGTAGTAAATTCAGGATAGCAACATTTTTAGCCCCTCTGTTTTTTTCTCACGTGGATTTCCACACCTTGATTTTTTATTGTTAATTTGCTTAAAATATTTCATTGATTTGGAAGCATTTCAGTTCATATATGGAGTAAAAGACCCATGCACTTATATAAAAAAAATATAAAATAAAATACTCTTTTTTTTTTAATAAAATATGAATTCATTATCATCACTAAATAAAAACAACTGACAAATATATTTTGAAGCAACATTTTCAATAAACATTCTTCTCAACACTGCTAATCTCCTCCGACCAAGCTTCCAGCCTCTTTAATGATAGCTTGTTGAAAATCCTCCGACATTTGAGAAATATTGAACCAGGCAATCGCTTCCTCTCTCATTTCTTTTGCCTTTTTAGCTATCATGTGCGCTACTTCATTACCTTCTCTTGAGCAATGGAGGATATCAACACAATTAATACTCTCCATCATATTGAGGCAGTCTTCTACAATATGACCCAGAATACCAGACAAATGTCTTCCTTTTATCCATTCAACCACCACCTTACAATCCATTTCAATTTCCTTAACCATGATATTCTCCATTTGGCAGCAGCGAAAAGACCAAGCTAAAGCAGACAATTCAGCTTCCTCCACCGATTGACCCATAACCATTCTTCTTACTCCAGCCAATTCAACTTCTCCTATTGCATTCCTAACAATAAATCCAGCTCCCATCCGCCTTACACTTGAAAGCTCAAAAATAGAGGCATCCACATTCAGTTTGCTCTCAACCAGAGCTCTCCATTCACATGTTCGATTAATCTGCAAGATCCTCCTTCTTGACCTTACTCCCTTAACAAGCCTGTATTGCTCTAATAAATTGCCAGCTAACTCAATAACTTGCAACGGCTCATAGCTCTTTCCTTGAAAAATCTTCAAATTTCGAACTTTCCATAAAGCCCATAAGATACATCCGATTTTTGAAATCTCTTCATTCTCCAACATTTGGAAAATATAAAATATCCAATCTTGTACAGAAGAGAACAACACCTCTATGTTAGTAAAACCCCACTTAGAAAAATGCCAAACTGCTCTTGCTAATGGACAGCAACAAAGACAGTGGAAATCAGTTTCCAACTCATTGTCACAAGAAGGGCAATTGCTTTCAAATATGATGCTCCTATAAATTAAGGCTTGGCGAGTTGGGAGAATACCATTTAAAGTCTTCCACAAAAATAAAATAACCTTCCTTGGTAATTCCAGATGCCATATTCTTTTCCAGAAGGCCATCATATTACAACTTGAACTCCCCGCTACCTGCAAGTCCAATAAAGATTGAGCAATTCTATACCCAGATTTCACTTAGTAGTGACCATGCCTGTTAAAGAACCACACTTGCTTGTCATTGGGACGCTTGTAGCTCAAAGGAATGGACAAAATCAGTTCACATTCATAAGGAGGAGAAATCTCTGTTATTTTCACATCATTCCATGTCATGGTCCTTTGATCGATCAGCTCCGATACCTTCATCTCTTCATCAATCAATTGATTAGGAAAGGATAGAAGCCTAGGAGATTCATACGGAATCCAAACATCATTTAAGACACTAATACTCTGTCCATCTCCTACCCTCCAAATTGCACCCTTTCTAATCAGCTGTTGGCTTTCCCGAATGCTTCTCCATAAGTAGCTTGGGTTAGAACCAATTGGAGCATTCAAAAAATCAGTTGTGGGGAAGTATCTTTCTTTGAGCACTTTGTAGGCAAGTGTGGGCACTTGCAACTGAAGTTTCCATCCTTGTTTCGCAAGCATGGCTAGATTGAAGCTTTTTGTATCCCTAAATCCCATTCCGCCTAAAAATTTTGATACACACATAGATCTCCAATTCTTCCAATGGAATTTTTGAGTCATATTATTTCCACCCCACCAAAATTGTGCAATAACCGAATCAATATCATGACACAAAGAATCCGGAGTTTTGAAACAGTTCATATAGAAGGCTGAAATCGCTTGCGCCACGGATTTTATAAGAATTTCTATTCCCGCTGCTTATAGCATTTTGTTTTTCCAATTAGAAATGCGTTTAACAACCCTTTCTTTGAGGAAATGGAACATCTGTTTTTTGGACCCTCCTGCAACTAAAGGCATACCCAAGTACATTCTTCCCCACTGAGCTTCATTGATACCAAGAATTTGACTTGCCATTACTCTTTCCTCAGTTGGAGTGTTTCTGCTAAAAAGCAAGCTCGATTTGTCCTTGTTAATTTTCTGTCCTGAAGCAGCTTCATATTTTTCAAAAATTCCTTTCAATACTTGTATTTCCTGCCTTTTGACCTTTCCAAAAATCATACTATCATCAGCAAACAATAGGTGGGTGATATTTGACCCTCTACGGCATATCTTCAATCCTGAGATGATGTTTGTCTCCTGCGACAAGTTTATTAGGCAAGAAAGAGCTTCAGACATGATAACGAAGAGAAAAGGAGAAAGAGGATCTCTTTGACGTACACCTCTTGATGGAACAAAACTCTGTCCTGGTACCCCATTGATTAAAACCGAGTAAGGCACAGTTGAAATGCATCTCCAAATCATATCCAAAAACTTTCCTTCAAAGCCCAACTTTCGCATAATGCCTTTAACACAGTTCCACTCCACTCTGTCATAAACCTTACTCATATCAAGTTTAAGAGCAAAATTGCCAACCTTCCCCAATCTCTTGTTATGTAAACTGTGAATGATTTCTTGGGCCACAATGACATTGTCTGCTAATTGCCATCCTTGAACAAACGCGCTCTAATTTTCTGAAATGATTGAAGGCAAAAAAGGTTTTAATCTGTTTGTAAGAACTTTGGAGGCTATTTTGTAGAGGGTGTTACACAGACTGATTGGCCGAAATTGGGTCACTGACTCTGGTTGTTTGACTTTTGGAATCAAGACAATATGTGTGTGGTTAAAGTTCGAATCCTATGTCCTTCCTTCCAAAAACTCAACAACATATTTATAAACATCATTGCCAATATTTTCCCAAAATTTTTGAAAAAATATGGCAGGGAATCCGTTAGGTTCAGGAGCTTTAGTGGGATACATTTGGAACAGAGCAATTCTTACCTCTTCTTTCGTAATCTCTTCATTTAGCTGTCCATTCATCTCAGACGTAACCTTTGGTTTAATTGTAGACAACAGTTCTGCATCTTCCATTGTTGGGTTCGAGCTGGTAAACAGGTGAGAGAAAAAATTGCTTGCTTCTTGAAGAAGTTCTTCCTGCGACTCTCTCCATGCGTCATCTTTTTTCTTTAAAGCCCATACTGTATTTTTCCTTCTTCTTTCTTTTGCTCTCTGATGGAAGAATTTTGTGTTCTTGTCACCATCTCGTAACCATTCAATCCGGGAACGTTGTCTCCACATAACTTCTTCTTCCCGATTCAAGTCATTAAGTTCTGCTTGAGACTGTTTCAAGTTCTGCAGATTAATTCCTGTCAAATGCATCTCCTGAATCTCTTCTTTTTTCTTCCAAATCTTCACTTGCAACTAAGCCAAAGGATTTGAAATTTAAGCTTGTAGTCTGTTTTTAACACTCTCCATTTTATTCATTAGCCCATCAAATTCATCAACCCGCGAGGATAGAGAATCCCCTATAACCTTAATACACTCTTCATCCAATAGCCATGCCTCCTCAAAATGAAACCTTCAACACCAACGTACCTTTCGAATGTGGAATAAATCCAATCTTTGCGCCAAATGATCAGAACTTCCAATAAATTCATTAAAAACTGAAGCTCTTGGAAAAATCTCTTGCCACCTTTCCGTACATAGAGCCCTATCCAGTCGACAATGAATGAAGACTTCAGGTTCTCTATTATTCCACCAAGTATACTTTGGTCCAATAAAACCCATATCCCGTAAAGCACAATCAGAACATGTCTCTCGAAACGCCTGCGTTTGTATTTCCCTCCTGTTAACTCCGCCTTCCTTTTATTAGCAAAGAGTATTTCATTGAAGTCCCCAATGCATAGCCACGATAATTGCGATCTAGATTCAAGCTGTCGAAGTAAACTCCAACTCTGATGTCTTTCATTGGCTTTAGGGTGTCCATAAAATCCAATAAACCTCCATTTGGATCCTCTCAGCATGATCTCTGTATCAATATGATATCTAGAATAAGAAGTCACCGTAACATCAGCTGTTTTCCTCCATACCATTGCCAGACCTCCCGACCTATCGTTAGCATCAACTGCCAGACATCCGTCCATACCCAGCCTAATTCTTATTGTCTCCATTTCCTGAATACTCTTTTTTGTCTCCATTAAGAATACTACATCGGGATTTTTGCTCCAATTATAATCAAGGAGCGTTTGAATTGTACGAGGATTCTCGAGTCCTCGACAATTCTAGCATATAATCCTCATTTATCCAAGCGGTGCTGGTCGATTTGACCTTTCTGCAACGCTGGTTCAAGGGATGTTATGGCAGCAACTTTTAAGTTCTTTCCACTTTCCACTGCTTTCTTTTTATTAGAATCAGCCTTCCTTTTCAACTTAGTTGACTCTCTTAATAAACTTTTTAGACTTTGATCTTGTACCCTTTTTCCAGATGAATCACTTTTCTCCATACTGTCATTGCACTTGCTTTGTATATCACCCAACAAGATAGATTTCTTCTTTCTATCCTCTGCTTTATTCTCATTCACTTCATCTTCATTTATCCTATCATTCCTAGAAGAACTACTTGATATTTTCTTGTCATGGGAGAATTTAGACTGACTTGCATTTTCCATCTGAAATTGAGTGATTTGCGATTCTGTTTCCTGAACACTGCACATCCTCTTCATCCCCTGCATGGTTCTCATCATCAGATCTTTGATTCTTCTGGATTAGTATGTCCTAAAGAGTTTTGGACGTAAACCGATAATCCCCGGCGTTACTATCACTACCCTGCTTTGATTGCCCGCAACTACTATGAGTCTCATTGTTCTGACGTTGTTTGTTCCTCCCATTCAAAACAAAAGCAGCTGACTTCTTTCTTAACGGTGCTATCAAGAAATTTCCATATTGATCAAGCACCTCATGTCCTTGCTCATCATGACAGGAGCTATCACAGTTGATAGAGGTATGCCCAATCAACCCACATTTAAAGCAGAACTGAGGCAATCTCTCATATTGAAAGCTAAGCCATCGGGTTTTACCTTCATCCATTGATAACAACATTCCTCTTCGTAGAGGTTTTGTCAGATTAATAGAGACCTTTATTCTCAAGAATCTATCTTTTAAATCATCATCTTCCCCATCCACTGTAACAAAACTTCCTATCGCATTTCCGATTAAAATAGCTAATTCTTTTGTCATCAATTTCAATGGAAGACTATGAACATGTATCCAGAAATCCTCCCTTTCAAAATCAATTGTTTCTGGTTCAAAAAAATCAGCATCGAATTCCTTAAGGACCAGTAGGCATCTATCAAAGCACCAGGGCTTCCCTGCCATGATCTTCTTGTAATCTTCTACTTCATCAAATGTAAAAAGAAATTGATTCTCCCTGATTTCTTTCACCACTAATTTTCCTTTCAGATTCCATATTGATCCCAAGGTTTTAACCATGGCTTCTCTGTTGATCTTTTTCTTGTCCCAAACTGCTCTTAAGAGATTGAAAATACTGGGATTTAAGGAACCCGAATCGTTTTTGTTTTCAATCACTATTGGATTGTTCTCCTCCTCTGATAATCGGAACTGCTTCCATCTGTCACTTAAATCTCCCATTCTAAACAACCAAATCCTTAACTATTACACCTAACAAAGAGCCAAAACCGTTGGAGATCGATTTTGACAGTCTCCTTGTTGTGAACAGTGAGAATTCTCCTAACACCGGTTAAGAGACTTTTCAACTCCCCGACCGAAAGACTAACTGGCTGAGGAAATATAATACTCTTGCTTTTTTATATTTAGATCGAAAATTATATGGAGATTCATTAAACACTATCAGAAAAAATATTTTTTATTAAACACGTAAGTCCAATTATTAATTAATTATTAATATTTTTATCAACTTATTAACATGATAAGGATAAAAACATAATTTTACCTTTGATTTTTTTTTTAAAGTGAAATTATTAACCATAAACCGAACATGGCAAGAAAAGCCAGAATAAAGGAGGTTCATCACTGCATAAAAAGGACCAGCAGCATGCCCTCAACAAATTGAGACCACATAAAAGCTCAAACCTGCCAAAGATAAAAAACAACGGCAGGAAACAAGGAGGCAAAACAACAAATAGAAAAATCCAAAAAAGACCATCTGCTCAATCAGTGACAGCATAATCCAAGGACCACAAAACGAGAGAACCAAAACAGGAGAGAAACATCAGGATCCCTTGAGGCCCTTGATCAACAAAGCCGAGGTCAAAATCGAACAAGAAAAGAATAGCAGATCATCAAGCAGCACAGCGAGGGAGACAAAACATCAAGCAACAGCAACAACCAAGTCAACAGCAACAATTAAAGAATTAATGATCAAGAGATCACCCTCCCTTCCAATACCATCTTTGGCCAGCTTGTCAGCCAGATTGTTACCAGATCTCCAAAAATGTTGAATTTTTCAAGGTCATTTGAGATTTTTAATCTGTATGATAATTTTATATTTGATTAATTTTTATAATAATTATTATATAAATTTATTATTTTTTATTAATTAAAAAAAATCTTCTCAATTTGGGGAGCAGTGCTCTTTTCTTTTTTTTTAATTTTTTATTTAAAAATATAATAATAATTTTGTAAATTAATAAAAAAAAATCGTATTTTATTTTTTTCACAATTTTTGTTAACGGTGTTTACATTCGATACGGAGTATTAATTTTAAAAACTATTAGACTTACGTATAATTATAATTAAAAATTAAAGATGTTTGAGTATTTTACCATAAAAAAAACCATTAACAAATTATGCATGCTTTGGAACAATTTCATGAATCAATTAAATAATTGTGTTTGTCATCATCTCAAAACATTGACTAGAAAAATTTCCGACATGGTTGGCCCCAATTGCAAATATATATTAGATCATGTTTTTGTTGGTCTAGAGGTTAATCATTCTTGGGTGTTGAATCAGAAATATTTACTCGAATTTTAAATCAATAAATTATATGGTTTGGGATTTTTTTTTAATTTTTGGTTGGTTTTTTATTTTTTTTAAACTCTCGTTAGACACGGCTTAAGATTTGAGTTAGCAAAATAGAGGGTAGGTATGCCTTGCCATGGCAAGCTATCACTCAAATATCTATATATTTACCTTGACCACAACCATTTTGTGGTAGAATACATGAGTATAAAGCTCTCTCGTACTCTTAGGCAAGTTTGGAAAATTTTTTTATGACTATTAGTTAAAAGTGAAACTTCTAACTCTGAGACGTGAGAAGTCTGAGATTTTTATGCAATGAGAGAAAACTACTATGTCTTACTATTTTTTTTTTAATCCGAATATTCTTTATATCTTTCTTTTCTTTTTTTTTTACTTTTATATAAAAGTGTCAATTTCAAAAATGCTAAAAGTAATTGATTAAAGTACTCTTAAAAATTAATATCTGCCACAGATCCATTCAACGGATTGCTATATATAGTTCACAACAGACTATTCAGAACAGTGAACAGGGAATTCCTTGGTGCACCCACTCATGTTCTGTAGACTTCTCTTCTTATCAATAATATGATAATCCCCATGCCTCTTCAGTGCACATTTGTTTCTTCCCCATCCAAGCAAGCAGGAAGCAGCCCTTCCCTTTCCTCATCCCACGGCAGAGGCAGACTCAACCTAACCAACCTCCCTCATCCCCATTCATCAGTCATCACACTCACTGCCTCTGCTTCAAGTTTTTCTCTACTCTCGAGACAAGACTACCGCAGCAGAGCAGAGCAAGAACGCCACACCGCCTCAAGTTGACACAACTCTTCAGGTATTTAGTGCTGAGTACGCCTGTGGTGTTAAATAAGGTACTAATTGCTGTAATTTTTTATGTAGTTATTAATGAAGCTAAATTTTTGCATCATGTTGCTCTCCTCTGTCTTTTTTATTGCCATGAAAAGATTCTTCCCGTACAAACCAAATACATAAGCAGTTTGCTCTAAATCATTCCATGTTGTATGATGATAACTCGACGAGTCTTCCCATATAGTTGAATCAGATCCCCTGCACTCCCACAAAGGAGTGGAGCTAGAGCATTTTTAAAAACGGGACTAAATAGAAAGAAATACTAAATAATTAAAAACAATAAAATCCATATGATTGAATGGAATCATGAAAAGAGCCTTTTTCACTCTCTGCATGCAAGAATGGAAGAGAAAATAATTTTTCAAACTCAAATGATTTGTTTCTTTACTTTATGTGTTCTAATTTTCTTTTATTTTCTATTTGTCTTTTAACTTGTTAATTAACATATTAAGTTATTAAATTGAACTATTGAGATAAAATATTTTATGATAGACTATTAAGTTAAACAACTAAGATATAATATGTTATGATAGACTTAGATTTATATTAAAACTTAATGAGCTTGGATTACTAGACTCACTTTTTTTAAAAAAATTTGATAAGCTTAACTTATTAATTTATAATTTATTTGTTGGGCTTAACTGACAATATGCTAACCATAATGACTCTAATTTTATCAAATAGTTTGAGTAATGAAAATAATTATTATATAAAAAACTATTTCCCAAGCCATTAAAAATATATAAAAAATAAAATTATATTAAAAAAAATATAATTATTTCATTTTATCAATTTGTATATATATCATTGTTACTTAAATTTTACAACATACATGCTAGAACACATTGATTATTTTTAATAAAAAAATGATATATTGATTAAATTCTAAAAAACAATGCAACAATGCAACTTATACTTGAAAATTATATAATAATTTATTTATTTTTAAAAATTAAAATCATATAAAATAAAATCTATATAACAGAAAAAAAAAAGAATATGACAAATAGAACATAAAATGTATATTTGACATAATAAAAAAAAAATATGATTGATGGTTCATAAAAATTTGTGAAAGAAAATCTGTAAAGATTTAAAATATATGAATAAATAAATATAAATAATAATATAAATTAAAAAAATAAAAAAATAAAAACTTGAAAATTGAATCAAGCATATGAAATTATTTTGTTATTTTTTACTTGTATTAATTATTAAACCAAAAATGATTTTGGGGGAGCCATTAGAAAATTTATAAAAAAATTTAAAAACTTTATATAATATGTAAACAAAATTTTTAATTTTGGCCCCCATCCCATAAGGAGGCACCGCCCCTGCTCCTACTCATTATGAAGAATGAGCTTAAAAGTATATACTTTCCTCTTAACTGATGTACATTGAATGCAAAGAAAGTTGCACCTTGTCTGCCCCAAATCAAGGTAAATCCTTCACATCAACAGTCTTGGTTGCATTTATGTTGTTAACTTCTAGCTAGAACCCCTCTTTACAGAACCAAGGAGGTTGAGGAGCTACAAACCTCCCTCATTTGGGGAATGTCTTCCACTAGCTTGCCCATACTTCGCTCTTTAATTTTTTCCAGCAACTGGCTGGCTGTCTTGGCCTTACTACTAGGTTGAGGCTCTGACATCAAAATGTAAACCCTGTCAAAAATTAGTATTTCTGGTGTTCCACTGACACGGAGGATATATATGCTCCCCAGGGGAAATGTCTCTACAATTTTCTGCATGACTCTAGTTAAGGTTTGGCCTCATATACACCATTTGTTTATTAAAAATCACAGTTTCAAGGAGCTTTTTACAAATGAAAAGTCATTTAGTACAATCAGCATTTATTTCTTTGTTTTTCTACTTGAGGGGAACATATTTGAAAATTGAATTTAGAGCCTCCATTTGAGAGGAAAGGATGCCTACCATTGAGGCACTGTCTTAACTATCTTCTGTCAATATGCAGTACCACATACAGTGAAGTAATAAACACAACATAAATTGTAACTGCAAATGAAGCTCTCTAACAACAGTATGATACATTAACTACCCATGAACTTTGTACAGAATATGGTTGAAGAAGTTCACTACTAGTTGTGACAGGTTGAAAATTATCAATCAGACACACATAAAATATCTTTAATTTAATACACTATCAGACAGTGATGAAATATATGATCCCTTATGATTCACTATTCATGGTAGTGGCTGATGAAAATAATGCTATTTGTGAGGAGTTTTGGGGCGATCTTGGAGGAGAAAACAGGAAAGGTCTGGGTGGAATTGCTAGAGATTGAAGGCTTCCTTGTAACATCTCCAGCACCTTTGTCATTGATGGTCGATCCGCTGGATTAGTTTGAATGCACCACAAGCTCACTACAATCATCTTCTTGGTTATTTCTTCCTCTTCAACTGTGATTCCTTGACGATTGAAATATGCTTCTTGTTGGAGATGCTCATAAATCCATAAAGGAAAATTCATTTCACTGGTTACAGACGGTCCATTATGAACATTTTCCTTTGCTCCAACCATTTCAAGGACCATCATCCCATAGCTATAAACATCGGACTTGTAAGAGACTCCTCCAAAGTTTCGACAAAACAGTTCTGGAGCAATATATCCGATTGTTCCTCTAGCACTTATCATAGAAAGAATGCTCTCCTTCCTCTCACATAATTTAGCAAGACCAAAATCTGAAATCTTGGGACAGAAACTCTCATCTAGGAGGATATTATGAGGTTTTATGTCCAAGTGCAAAATCCTCGTGTTACAACCTCCATGTAAATATTCCAGTCCTCTAGCAATGCCAATTGCAATTTCAAACAATGTTTTATGCTCTAGTAGATGACTTTTATCTGGGGATCCTTCACGATAGATGAACTTATCCAATGATCCATTGGGCATGAATTCATAGATTAGAGCTCTCACTGACCACTCATAACAGAAACCAAGAAAAGTCACTACATTGACATGAGAGGTTCTACTTATACTAGCCACTTCATTGATAAATTCCTCTCCATCCCCCTTTGATTCACTAAGGACTTTCACTGCAACAAGACGACCATCATTTAATTTACCTTTGTAGACACTGCCAAATCCCCCTTCTCCAAGCCTATCTTTGAAGGACTTGGTTATTTTCCTGATGTCTGAAAAAGAATATCGTTTCGGAGCAAGATCAGAACCATACTTCATTATGAATGCCTCAATCCTTTCACTGTTCTTTTTACCTTGCTGGAAATTCATCAGTATTCCACTTGAGATTAACAATGATGATCTCTTATGCCTCAAGGTAAACACCACAACACAAACTACCACAATAGCAGCCCCAGCCACACCCAAGCCTGATTGTAGAGAATGGCCAGTCAGCTTAAAAATGTGAGTAAATGCATATTAAAATTTATGAAATGAGTTTAGTACGGTACCAATGATTAGTTTAATCTTCAAACTGGTACCATTAGATGACCCTGTAACACACACCAAAAGAAAAGGAATAAAGAAACGATTTTGTAATAATTAATAATTTCTCTTTCTGACATAGGAAATTGCCACATGAAAGTAACCAAGTCGCTGTAAGATTTGAATATTGCAATAAAGAATATATTAATTCAGATGATTAGAGGTGTCATCTTCACCATATTTTAATTTGCAGATGGTTTTTAACATTATATGAAGCCAATCGCAAAGTGTCCAGTTTCATACTCTGAAAATGTCAAGCTGGTTTTCTTAAAGTTGGCAGTAAAGATAAAGTTGTTTGACTATTTAGATAACTCAAAATAATTTCCTTGTTCCAGCTTTTTCATATCAAAAAGCACTACCACATTAGAATAATAACATGCGCATCAGCTGTCAACTTAAAGCTGATTCAAAGTGACAAACAAGGCTGGCAGCTAATTGAATACTTACCTTCAAATATATTAAAAGAAGCAATTAGTGATACAAAAAGTCATGCCAGGCCAAAAAATCCATGTGAAACTCGCGATTCCGATGTCGGGAAAAGCGGGGAAGGTGATCCCACGGTGGGATCACCTAGACCATGACTCACACGGTTGGGAAAAGCGTGGAAGGTGATCCCACGGTGGGATCACCTAGACCATGACTCACACGGTTGGAAAAAGTTGGGAGGTTTGGGAGAAATTGTTCTACAGGTTCTTTTTCCATTTTTTAATGGAAAAAGAAAACAAGGGGTGAGGGAAGCAAAACCCAGAAAAAAACCAAAGAGTTTGGTGAATTCTTGCCCTGACTCTTGAATTTGCAAAATGCTTGAACTTGGGTGAAAGTGATAAATATGTATGGCTGGAATTCTAGACTTAAAATGGAGCTGATGAAAGAAATAAAAACAACAAAATCTACACCAAGCAATTTCTTAAACTGATTGATATGAGATTGACCTTACTGAATTTTCTGCAAAAATCATTATGAAATCCCTATGATCATGGTTAGGAACCTTTACTTCTATAGAATTTTGTCCAAGAAACTTCATTTGATCAACAAACTCTAATTAATCAAAATAATCTGTCCGTTTTTGCGCATACCTGGTGGAAGACAGGTTGATGGATCTGTACGATCTGAGCAGTAACAAGTGAATTCACTCAGAGTCTTGTTATAACCACACACCCCACCGGAAGCACTGCATGCCGCACACTTGGAAGCAATATTTGCATCCCATTTCAGCCCAAAGCCATTACGAAGTGGTAGAACTAGAGTGTCTGGAGTTGGATTGTTCACTATAGTCTGAACTGCTGTAAAAAAAGCTGGAACAATGACATTGCTCCGACATAATCCCAAGCCACCCTTTGCTTCAGCTGAAAGGTTGCCAAAAGCTGATGCTATGACATAGTAATTTGTTCCATTGCTGGTGCAGTTAAACTGACTTGGAAACCCTGAAGACTGGTTGGCAATACTAGGACAATCATAGTATAATGTTACGTTCTCAAGATTCCAAGCATAACTCAACAGGTTGAAGTCCAAGGTGGTGTTGGCAAGGTGCTGGGGACAAAGCGTTGTCAGATAATCAGTTCTAGCCACAGTGAAAGCTTGTATATCCGTGTTGATCTCAATAACTTTGTAACTTAGTGACATGATTGTAATCTGGAGTTCTTCATCTCCCTGGCAAGTTAACTCCATCCCAGGATTCCCACAGTATTCTGGCCTATCACCTCCCCAGAAAGGATATGTAACATTTTGGAAGGTTCCACACCGGAGTGGCTTGCTGCATACCTCATATGTATCATTGCCTGCACAGAAAAATGTTGGAACTTGGACTGATAAAAGGATAAAGATGACAAAAACCAGGGCTGATGAAGATGCAGAAATACAGAGATGCATACTGAGACAGAGAGATAGAGAGCTATTTCGGTTGGGAGATAGTAATTTCCAGAGGGATATGAGAGAATCCTCCATTGTTAACAATGTAAAGTATTTGGCAAATGGATGCAGCGTATTGACCTCTGTTTCTCACCATTTTCATAATCAATTGACTAAAGTAAAATTAACAAGTTGATGCATCTAGAAGACTTGCCAAGCCAACCAAGGGAAGGAACACAGAGAAATTATATTACATCATTAAGAGACTTTTGGCTGATTAAAGAAGTATTTAATGACTCTAATCACTTCAAAGAAGCAACATACAAGTTTCCCAATATTCCTTTATTTATTAATTATCGGACTGGGGGTTGTTGTGGTTGGTAATGATGATGCTGGGGGCTTCAATGTTATAAAGTGATACTATACCATGGCTTGGTATGCCCGCCATCCCCCACTAAAGAAAGACGATGAGGATTGGGTCATGTCTTCTCTTCCTTTACTTCAATGTAAATATATAATTGTGGCATGACTCTGTAAATTGACAAATCGCCTACACTGAACATACTGTAGGTGAGATTGCAGGACGGGGGGATGCAGATTCGCTTTTCTTTTCTCTCTCCTTTGATTTTTCCAGGTAAAATAATTCCAATTCGGATTTTGAACAAGAAGATATTTATCTTCACTTATTTTTTTAGATACATGCTCGACAAGTTAAATATTTGTAAGCATAATATATTATATTTGATAAATTACATCAGATCATCAAATGATGTCATGTTGTCAATTCATCGATTCTTCATTTTCTTCTTCTTTGATGTACAATTTTGAAAACTGTTCTCTCTTTCTATTTTGCAGCAAGAAAATGGATGACAAAAAGACAATAATTTTTGGTACCTTATGATATTGTCAATTACGTTATCTAGATTGAATATAGTTTTTTTAAAATAATATTTATTTTTAAATGCTATTAATAATATTTATTTTTAAATATTTTAAAATTTTAAAATCATTTTTTAATGAAATGATATAATCTGAAAACCTAACTGTGTATATAGAAATTATATGTTATCAATATGTTAAATTTAAACTCTTATTATAATATATATTCTTTTAATCTATTTGAGTCTTAGACATAGACAAGTGGAGAATCCTTATTGCCTTAACAAAGGAAAGAGAGGATGCAAAAATTACTATTTAAAATTTAACACAGAGACAGAGAGAGGGAGAAAGATGAACACAAATTCATCATGATGCCAATAGGAAGATGAGAGATTATATTATGAATATTGTCATATATATTTTTATTTACAAAATTAATTTATTAGTTTTTTTAAATATATTTTAATGTGATTTATAGCAATCTTTTAATCCCATTTGTGAAGTTTAAAGATTTTATGTAAAAAATAAATAAAATAATAATCCATTGGACATTCATTAATAGTGATTGGACTGTTTTCATTCTTTGAAGTCTCATTCAAAATATAGTTGATGTACCACGAACGAACAACCTTCCATTGTGGGTCAACGTCAACTGCAATTTCTACCCTAAAATTCAAAAACTAAATGCCAAAACTGGGTGCTATCTATATATATATATATATATATATATATTATTCCAATGACTAAACTTATCCCACTTGCTGTTATGTTGAAAAGAAGCAAAAGAAAGAATGAGAGAGAGATTAGTCTTTAGTCATCAGATTCATCTTTGCCAATTCATGGAGGTGCCTACCTTTGGAGGAAATTTGAATCATCATGGGTCACTCCAAACTTTGATCTACAAACAGAATGCTGATGGAGATGTCCCAATTGGGCACCATTGGCTTTTACAATCATTAACTGTTTTAAATTTTAACACCAACTAATAATAGGAGAAAATCAATTAGTATACTGACTTTGATAAGGTCTCCAAACTCTTCAAATTAACTTGTGAAAAGGTTCTAAACTGCAACAGGAATAGATTTTTTTAAAAAAAAAGTTTGATTTAATTTGAAATATTTTGTTAGAAGAAACATTGATTTTCTACGAAGCATGATTTATGGGATTAAATATGGTTTAACTATACTTTATTTAATATTGTTTGATCATTCAAATATTATCCTTTATTTGTGGAGATTTGAAAAATATAATGTAATAAGGGAGATTTTTTAATTTTTTGTGGAAGAATTCAGCTAAAGGAATGTGAAAAATAAGTGAAAACTTATTACAAAAAAACCCCATTAAAAGTGGAATGATATTCTAAATGAAAACCCAGCAGAGCATGGCATAACCAATGGAACCAAATTTAATTTTTAAAAGAATCTAATTTGATATACATGACATGTACTTAGTTTTTTATAAATTTTTAAATAAGATAAAGTTACATATTTATCTTCAGTATCTAATTTTTAATTCTTTTCTTCACTTGATTGAGATAAACCAAATAAAAGATTTTGAGGTTTAAATTATGGTTTCTTTATAAAATTTAATAATTTAATTTTCTAAATGAAATTATTGATAATATAATTGAATTCCCATGCATTGCACGGGTTTGAAAGCATACATAAATATTTCACATGCCTGCATGCACACACACACATAAAAGATATGGTTTCACCAATAAACCCCATACCTGATGGCACTGTCTAACATAGGCTCAACATCATCGTCTTATCTTCCTAGAAGAAACCAGGAAGAAACTAGCAGATGAATGCCATTTTCATTTCCAGATGCAAAATTTTTCCAATATATATACAAATGGATTATGGATACTTAGACTAGTTGATGTGCATTGTCCATACTCTGTAAGAACAACAAGGCAGCATCGGAAACCAAATTCTGATATGCCAGAAAAACCTAGAATGTGCGAAAGCTCGTCTTAGTTTTGCAGGGACGATCAAGAACATATATTGCTGACCCTACTGTGCAATAAAGCTTTAGGCAAAAACGGATACTTAGCCTTGAAAAATACAGTTGCATCATGCAATGCCAAGCTA
Organism: Theobroma cacao; assembly: GCF_000208745.1. Lineage (NCBI taxonomy): Eukaryota > Viridiplantae > Streptophyta > Magnoliopsida > Malvales > Malvaceae > Theobroma > Theobroma cacao. The sequence goes on from NC_030856.1 coordinate 7,502,902, forward strand.
ATTTTAGCATAACAATGGGAGGCCTATAATATGCCGCAATCACTGGGACATTATGGCAATATCCAATACCAGTCTTTGATTTTTTTCATCAGCTTCAACTTTGCTCATTTACCCATGCGGGTTAAAATCCTGCTGATCAAAGCTTCCTTCTTTCCGGTGACAGGAAGGTTGTGTGCACTCAAGTAAGTTTTCAAAGCTGCTACCGTTAAATCCTTCAACTGCAAAACGTGGAATCGACAAGTGAGATAGACTTCCTAAGAATAGACAGTGTAGCCATTTCAATACCCCAATTAGCAGCAATCATGCTGCACTGGGATTGAGACCTGAGGTTTCAATTTTCTCTTTAAAGTAAGTACTACTGACTACAAAAATATCAAGGTTTCATACCACGTCAGTTCCAAAGTCAGGAAAAATAAAAAGAAAAGAATCAGAAACCCAACTTAGAATATTTCTCCTAGTCCAGATTTCCAGCAGAAAAATGTCTCAAGAAGCCTATAAATTCTTTTTCTCTAAGCCCTCTTTCTCTAGGTAAACAGAATGCTAAGATGCTAGGAAAATTATGACATGGCTTTTTAAAAAACTTGAGGAATGAAATATCGTGACAGCTAGAAGTTCTGTTTTTTACTCTGAAATAGCATTTAATTGAACAAATTTAGCCTAGCCACAAATTCTAATTTGTACAATTTCTCTGTCAAATTTAGTTCAAGAGAATCCGTTTTATGACTAAGAGAAATTACAAGCATATTGAAACACAGCCAAAACACTTAATTTCACCTGCCCATTTTCTGCAAGGTCAGCCCAATCATAATTTGCAGACTCCTTAACTGCATTTTCCACAATTGTTTTACGCTTCCTAGAGGACTCACCCACTTTTCCTTTACCCAAAAAGTCCCTTTCCTCATCATAGTTGTCCCCATAGACAGAAAGCTTGAATTCTTCTATTGCCTTGACAACTGCTGGTCTGTGTAAAACAAATCACCTCACAATGACCAGTTGATATGTTGAAAGATTCTACAAAAGACCAGAAAAGGATGGAAGCATTTAAAGATGACAAGCCACATTTTTATTACCTAGCCAAACCTTCCTCATCAGGTAGTGTCTCATCAATGGTCTCTGGAATATCATCTTCTTCTAGAGCTAGAGCCTGCAGTACTGCATAATGTCTCTGCAAGGCTGCAAAGATATATCAAGACATAATCATGGAGTCAAAAAAGTTTAAAGCAAGAACGTGATTTAGTCAACTTGACACTACACTTTAATGGATGTAAAAATAGACACAGAATTAAAAGAAAAAGTAGTTTACACCTCAGAGATCAATATAATCAAACCTAAAAAGCACCCATATTGCTTGAAAACATGGAAACTGATACTATTTGGCAAGCTGTAATAAATGGATAAACTTGTAAGTAAAGAAGAATATGCAAACAACTGACACTATATCAAATCACAGGTTTAACCTTGTCCCCATATGTTTTTATATTCTGTATACAAACTAATTTTGGTTCCCTGATATGGCTCCAGAGCAAGTGATGTATGTTTATGATCATTGTACAGGCTCATGGTCTCAATTTCAAACAAAAGTTCAATCATGTTGAAAGGAAATAATACTTTTCACACACTTGAAACCATTCTAAAATTTCTGGCCAAATCTAAAGCTCACAAATACAAACATATGTCATTATACAATAAAGAGCTATTTAATGATTCATTAATTTTCATAACTGAAACAACACCAGTTATGAATGCCTAAGCAATTGAATTACAGTGTTTAAGTATTTAACATGACAACTTACCAGGGTTAGCAAATTGGGAAACTGAGAAATCCCTCATGTCAATACGTTTTATTAAAGCAGCAGCTTTCTGAATTTGATCCTCATCCGCTCGAGGTGCATCATCATCTGTATCTGGAAAAATCTGTGAAACATCACCAATGTTATCAGTGATAACATGACTTGAAAATCTTTTTGCATAAACTCATGAATATTTCCTTGCCTCTTCAACATCTCTGATGTCATCAGAGTACGGAAGGTATATCATGTGCATTCCTGGCGGCTCAATCTGAACACCAGCTTTAGCAATCTCATCCTGTGAAGTTTCAAGAAGATTGATAAGCTTTTTCAAAATTGTCTACATAAACATAAACATGAGGCAAAAAATTTGACTCATGTTTTGATTCAACTAGCATAATATGCAATTCGAATTGTCATTTTTACAACATGATCAATGAGAAAGGCAAAGTACTTTCCTCCAAGTTTCTCGCAAACCAAATTTAATTGCTTTACACACGTGAGGAAGTAAAACAAACTGCATAACATATAAGCACATGTAGCTTACTAAACCTCGTCCAGACTATGTTTATACATGCCAAGAACAGGTAAACAATTTCAAATGCATCAATAATGTGCATTATTCTTTCATAGAGTCCTTTGATGTACAGCACCTCTGCGCCAAGATTCAGTGGGAAATGCAGGTCATCAGCAAGCAATTAATAACGACACAAAGATATAATGATGCCTTCAAGTTTCCCTAATGAGTTTGGATATTTTAACATCATGATAATCCTAAATCAATTAATGATACAACATTGAAGTTCTGCTCTGATTTATGCATACCACTTAGTCTACTCAATCAAAATGACACAGTTTGTTCAGTTTCAAACAGAAATGTTTGAGCAGCCTTCTGTCCATCCCCTTCCCTTAAGAATTTCTTTCCCTCAACATTGGTCAAGCAGAGATTCAATTCAAACTCCATACAACAACCAAAGGACTTTAACAGAACAGCTAGCTAGCACCTTCCTTTATATGGCATATCAAGTTACAAAGCTTAAAACTCTTACAACTTGTGATAGAAGTTTTCAATTTCCATCACATTTCTGTATCATATTTCCCACTGTTGAGAACTGAAAAGCTGAAGGATTTGAGTCATACATCAGAGAGCTTAAGTCCACCAAGGTGCTTCTATTACCTTGGCATTTTAATATAAGGGAAAACAGAGAGAAGTAACAAGTTGACAACACAAAACAAGACAACCAGCAAAGTATAATTTCCCAAAAACAGACCTCACATTAATAACAAGGCCAGATGCATCAAGGTAATAATTTTGTTGAAAGTGTAAAAGTAACTTACTTGCGCAACTAAGGCAACCAATTGAGGATGAGATGAGCTCCCATAAAATGCAACTGCAAAACTGCAATGACACAAACACACCCACTACATATTCACCATTATTTGTAATGTGTTATCTGAGAGCTTAACTTTAAATACCATTCAATATCAGAATTATGGAAGTAATCATAATAAAGCAAGGCTTTGATCAAAATATCAATGCAAACCAATCAACAACCAAACACAATCATTACCACATGCTTTGTTCCTGTCCAGAAGACCAACTTAATAGAGATTTGCATACTATTCCAGGCAAATATATACAACACTTATTCATCAGAAAGCAACAAAGAGAAAAGGAGAATATAAGGTTTCTTAGGTGTTATCACCAAGACTAATATTTTTCATAAAAATTTGGTGATTTAGTCAATGTAGTCAATTAGGTCAGCTATAATGAACATGATGATAAAGAAAAAACTAGATTTAAATGTACATTTTCAACATGACATCTGCCACTTAAGATTCTGTTTGGTTGTCCATAAAGTGTCGCAAGAAATAAACACTTTGAAGAAGCGAAGTAAAAGAAAAAGAAAATATTATTCTTGAAAAAGTTTTATCTACAAAAAATTAGGCAAGTCATAAAAACTTTCCTTTTTTACAGTTGGAATGGTTGAAGGAAATGCTTTTGTATGGGAGCATGCTGCATAGTAAGTGGTATTTTCTCGAAAACTGAACACAAAAAGTGAAAGAAAACTGGCAAATGGTTTTAATTTCCATTTCCTCTCAATCATTTCATTGCCTCAGATTTACTTCAGTCATCCATTACAAGAAACTTTTGAAGTTATCCCTTCGTCTCCTTATCCTTGCAAATGAGAACCCATGAGATGACTAGTAACTATGTGCAATGTGATGATCAAAATGACAAAATCTATAAAGGATACTACACATGCAGAAAAGAATTCCTGAAATCCAATTTAAGAATTACTGATGTTCACTGAGATGAGAAAAACACCATATTACATTAAATCATATGTTATATCTCACAACGAGAACAATGCTCATGACACCTTTAGTAGTTTAGTTTGAAGAATAACAGTAGACCAGCACATAAAAGGTGAGTTGCAAACAACTAACCGCTTGAGCTGTAGCATAGACCTGTACAAGGCAATGAAAATGCAGGTGCTACCAACCACTTCCTATATTGGACAACCAGAAAAAGTTTAGTAATTCTAAAAAAAAAAGATATGGAGGTTCATTAAACCTAAGGACACTAAGTAACAAACAGCGGCCTGCATAGGTGTATCCACATCATAATATCAGTGATTAACCATGCTACAACATCATCTGCTGCAACTAAGCTGAATATGAACAGATTGATTTTGACCTCTTAAGATGGTAATTTAACCTCAATCAAATACCAAAAGGCCAACTAGAAAGACACATAGACCTGCATAAAAATTGAGTTGAGCTTGGACCACCCATGGTTCAATAATATGTTCTCAGATGTTGTTAATATGCCTTATAAGGAATACGTATTGTGATCTCCGGTCCTCATTTGAGGATGTCTTCAATAAAACAACCCAGCAGGTTATCAGAATGGTAAGGACTCAGAGGTGACACCTTACATTTGAATGAGGCAAAGGAGCTTGGGCCACTATTATACAAGGAATTTTTATAGGTTCTTTTAAAACTCTCTTGATTACTGTTGCATTCAAAACTCTACAATGATATCTTCCAGGAGGAGAGGTGGGTGTTTATTGAAGGTCAGCCAGATGGATAGAGAAAGGATCAACACTCATACCAAAAATATTAACTATCTCAGCAACATATATTTTTGCACAAGCAAGAAAGCAAATGCATCTGCCATCTCTAAAGTTAACTCATTTTTCTTTTTCTCATGACTGCAGCATAGTTCAATAAGTTTCGAAAGAAAAAATAAAACAAGTAATAGACATACAATTGTACTTCCACTAAACTTGTATTCTATGTCTTAAGAAAGTAGTCCTAATCAAAATTATCATTCACGTAAAATGATTGTAGTACATTACAATTCCCTTTCTTAATTTCAATAACTGAGAAAGAAAGACATCTGAAAAACAAATAAGTTTTGACATAGGAAAATCTACAAGATCAAGATCAAAGAAGATGCAAAAAATTGAAGAAAATAAACGTCTATATCATATGAGGAAATACTAAACAAACCTGGTCACTAGGATACACAAACGTCGATGGCCTCAAGTTGTGATAATCTTTTAAGCAACTTAATGGCTTGAATCCAAGAAGACGAAGGCATCCTGTTGATATTCCTTTCATTTCAGATATTTCATCCATCGAGAACTTGACATTCTCACTGTAAAGCAGGTTCGTGCGGGGGGGTTGATTAGGAAAAAATTATAGAAAACTAAACTGAAATATTAACAAATATAACATATGGTAAGGTTTCAAATGCATGTCTTAAAGACAAAAACTATGTGATTCCCTGATGAATCAATAACCCAAACATCATCATGACTGGAAGTTCCTTCTAAATTAGAGAACTTTTTTTATTGGCCCTGATGGACCAACAACACAACCATCACAGTGACAGGAAGATACTGTACATTGGAAAACTTCTTTCATCAATCAAGGACGTAAGCTGCCATGTCTGCCCCATAATATGCACCACAGATATTAGCAATTAACAGAAATAACATTTTTACCTTTACCCCTTTGATGAATTATTTTCTATTAGAAAAAGGTTTTTGGTCTTTATTAAAGAAAATATAAAAAATATCTTGTATTGCCTCTTGAATAAAATTGTCCCCAAGAATCATCCCAATATCAGAGGTAATTCTAATAAATGAGGAAAAGGAAAACTTTACATTATCGATTTTCCTTGAGAAAAGAAACACAATGTCACAATATACCGAATCCACTATTGAGACCAATATCCAATAAGTGACTAATATTTTACACATAACTGGCCATATGCATGGAGTTTTCAATAATTTACACACATAATCTCTTTCCACATTTTATCAGATGAAAAACTATGGATGATAGCTGTGCTTACTTTCTATAGGGCTGAAAGCGTTTAGGAGGTTCCTGAATCAATGCACCAGTATCCTCACAGATCAAAGATCTTTCAATCTGCACCATATCATTAAATAATCAAACTTCAAATGTATAACTACAGCTTCACTTCCACATATGGAAAAATAAATAAAAATCACAAATGCTAAACAAGCAGTAAACTTCTTGATCACATTTCTTTTTACCTTACCCTCATTAAAATATCTCACAATACAGAGAAGCAAGGATTTCATCAAAAAAAATGATACCACAAAAACCATTTATCAAATTACACTGCTTAATAGCCCACCGTCTCTTCTAGCTCCATTGAGAAAAATATAAATCATGCATACAAAACTCTACAATGATATCTTACTCCATAATACATGTATAAAGCAAAACAAGCACTGTCTAATATGCTAAATGTATCAACATGTCACATCCTAAATTGTGAAAAATCTTTTAACTAAAATCAGTAACAGATATCCCAAGAAAAAAGGACGGGTGGGGCAGGATAGTGAGAGACAGACAGAAATATGTAAAAAATTTGTAAGTGGGAGAAAAGGTTGGAATGTCAAGAATATAAAAGCTTAAAATAGAGAAGCATTCCAAATTAGATCACTGATGTTTATAGTTGTATAAATAATCATTTTCGGTTGTCACACAGCATGAACCTTTTCAGAATTACCAAATATAAGAGCCTATGCACTCCTGAGACATAAAGAACAACTTGTAGTTACCTTTAAAGGAAGATTAGTGACAGAATCAAGCCATGTAATTGCCCCTAGGAATATAGGGAAAAAAAAGTTATGAAGTATGGTACTAGGTGATATCCAAAGTTTAATTAGAACATGGAGTACTGTCTACCTGGAACAGCTGGACGAATTAAGGCATAAGTATTCAGCTGAATTGACAATCCATTGGTGATATCAAATGTGATCCTTCTAATAATCCTCCTTGTGAACATACACTTCCTCAGTTGATCTTTCGTATCTTCCAATCTGAAATTAGATTATGGGCAATTTCATAAAATGGAAATGTTGAAACTAGATGAATTGTGAATGTACTTAGATATAGATCTTTTAGCAGTGAACCTGTTCCCAGGTATATCTTTGCTTCATTAAGAAACTGGTGGCCCAGAAAAAAATCAATAAAGATTATTAAATTTAGAAATATCCATTGAAAGTTAATATTAGTTCTATGCATGAGGAAAGAGTTCATAAACAGTGCTTAACCACATGCTTTCAATTTACAACTCAAATGTAATATGAGTGAAACTGATAGCACAACTCAGAAAATTATTTTATTCAAACAATGTCAGATTTGTGGACATAGCTGGTTCTTTCACTTAAAAGTATAATGCCTAACAGATATAAGTGATTGCACAAAAGAGATAAGGTAAATATATAAGACCATAAACACATACTTCTGGCCAGCAGAAGGCATAAATTGAACAAGGTCTTCACCATCTAAACCAAGCAAATCCTGAAAGACATAAAGATTGGTAACTGACACAAATACATATAATCAGCCATGGAATCTGCACAAGAAAACACAACATGAAAGAATAAACATACAGCATAGAAAACTTTAACATTAAACTCCTCATCTGGACAACTCAAGGGGAGAAGTTCAATTGAGATTCCAAGATCTTGTGCATCCTGTAAAGAAAAAACAACAGAGGTAAAGAAGAATGCTGATGACACAATCTGGTAATGAAATTCTGTTTGATAAATTGCATTCATGGAACACTGAATCGTAAAGCATATGCAACTTATATTTATTTTACTTTAGCTCGCTGCAATGAAGTTCTTTTCATATCTGCTTTTGCAGCACCCTGGAGACCTCCAAAAGGATCATCTTCATTAGTAAAGAGAAGAATCCTCTTATCAGCTGTCTTAATAGACCTGAAAGAGTTGTGCTGTCAAAAATTACAAAGCCAGACACAGGAACCTTGGGAAACAAAAGAAGAAAAAAATTCCGTGCTTAGTCATATGAAAAATCCAAAAGGTAAGCATACCCTTTACGGAGAAGAGCTTGGGCAACCCAGAGAGCATTGTAAAGAGAATTCTCCCGAGATCCAGGCACAATACCATACTGACTCCCAATTTCTCTCATAAATGATTCTGCACTAGCTCATAACAAGATGTATGTTGGTGACTTAAAATTTTGTAACTACAAATTTTTAATATAAAAGATCACATTCACTGAATCAAATTAAAATGTAGTGAACTTTAAAAATCTAGTACTTTAAACATCGGTTTAAGGTATTGTAGAAACAATGCAGAGTCAAAGAAGGCAGACCCATGCTTAGAATCAGATTTTCATCATTGATCTCCATAAAACACAAATTCATTTTGAACAAAATTTACCTTGTAAACAGTCAAATTCTTTTATAAGTCTTGCTGTTGGCCTGTCTAGGTGCTCCCTTTCCGCAACATTAAAAACAAAAACACCATTTAAATCCTGCAAATTCTTCTTTTCCCTCTGCATTCAGAAAACAAAGATGGTAAGAAACTATATCATAGGCAGCACACATGATGAGCATATAGCAGATAATACAAAAACCAACTAAGAGGAGTTATCCTACATTCTAGAAAACTATTGACTAGTACGAGCAGCTAATATGACCATAACCTCATTGTAGGATAGACACAGACAAAGATGTAACTTAGGCTAGACCAAAATAAAGAATGACAGATTAACAACATTAAACAAGGGGTACATACAAAAGATACTTTACCTGTTCAAATCTTGGGGCATATGAGGGGAGTCGGATGAAAGCAAGGATTTTAAAACTTTACCCTTAAAAAACTTAGTCATCTCCTCTAGTATATTCATAGATAACAGTTCATGTTAAAAGGGAAGAGAAAACTAAACGAAAGCGGCAGGAGAGTTGACAGAAAAATAACCTGTCCTAGGAGAATCACTTCTTGACTACCTGATTTGTTATTGATATAATCATCAGTTGATGGGAACTTGAGCTTTAATTACTAGGTTCATAACTAGTCCTCATATTACAGGCCACTTATCTAACAACATTTAGATCCGGTTCTAGCATTCATCACTTATGCAACTGTTTATGAACGGTTTTGCAATATCAGACCAAACAATCAGACTTTGATAATAAGATCTGATCTTAACTGATTCAAGTAAGGTATTAGTATTTGTCCTATTGGATGACAAAAACTTGCATTTCTTATTTTTTAACTATGTTTAAGTGAGAATTGTAAGGAATTCTGCTATTGCTCATCACTATCCATGCATGAAATAGTATAGACAAGGTGCATCTTCAAGCCAAATGCCAGAATTTTTAACATAGTTACTGGTACCTCAAAGCCAAGAAGATGGGACAATTGCCCCAGATCCTATTTTGAAGCAAGTGATATAATAGGTATCCAAGCCTGCATTTTTCCAACTAAACAATGACAAGGCATGATTATATTTTGGAAATGCTTCTGTATGCTACTAAAATCATGTATCTTCCTACCACATTGAATCAGTTAAAATACAAACTAAGGTCATTGTAGAACATGGAATCTTCTTTATTTATTCTTCTGCTTTACCCTTGGTATGTATAGAAAAAAGTATAATGTGCTAAAGTCGCATGCTTAGCCAATTGTTAGCTGTAACTGCGCAATTCTTCTTAGAAATCAAAATCAAAATTCTTAACGCTATGCCCTAAGTGAAAGCCCTGCTCTGCCTTTTTCCTATAAAAGGAGTAGAGGTTCTAACTACAGCAAATAAACTAGTAATTAATGTCCGCTAAATGGCAGAGTTAGCTAGAATCGAATCTTACAGTGTTAAAGAAGCAAATTGCAACTTCATCGTATGATCTACTAATGATTTGAGTCTTGAGTGATTCTGCAATACAGCTGACGGCGAGGTCGAAATGAGTTTCATCCTTTTGATCTTTCTGTCAATATTTAAACAAATAAGATAAATAAAAATTCAAGAACTGCTAGTCACATTGCATTTCAAATAGAAAAAAGCAACACATGTTAACCAAATAATATAACCATTGACGAACAATATAACCACCATATTAAACCAGGAGATTAAAAACAAAAGAAAATCCAATCGAGTATAGTTATTTATATATAAAATGTTAAGAGAATGAAAGATAAGAGATTGAAAAGGAAATGGGTTTTTTTTTTCCTTTTATATACATAATATAGAAAACTTACACAAGGACAGGTAGTGTTGAACATTTTGGGAGAAGCGTCGACCAAGTAAACGACATACTCTTTAGAGCTCGCACTTTGCTGCAAAATAGGACAAAAATAAAGCACTACAATTCCCATTTCTTTACCATGCAGAAGAATACAGCAGAAAAGAACAGAAAAATAGAGGAAACCTGGAAGAATTCGTTGTCTGAGCCGTCTTCTTCATCCTTGAAAACATCTTCCGGGTCCAAATCCATTGTTGATGAAAATTCTTTGAAGGGTTTTTGAAGGGGTTTTTGGGTTATTTTCCTTCCCAGTTCCTTCCTCGCTACCCGCCTATGTTTTTAAATAGATTTCGAAAATCGGGAGCCGAGGATTCTTGGACAAGCTAAAGGGGTGTGTCCTGTCAAAATGTTAAACAAATCAAGTAGTGGCTGATCATGGGCTGAGAAGCCTGTTAAGGCCCATATTACGTCCAACATTTAGTGTCTATTTGATTTGATATATTTTTAACTTATTTATTTTTTAAAAACATAAGTTAGATTAAATAATATTTTATGAAAAACTTTTAAAAAATATTTTTTTAAAAAAATCTAAAAAAAAGCTTAAAAAACTTGTAATAGGAATTTTCTTTTTTCATTTTTTTACAAACACATCAGTTTCATAAGAAAGTTATTTTTTTTTTCAAAAAGATCTTCTCTAAAAAAAAATCCCTCCTTCTCTCCCTATTGATCTCCCTCTCATCTGTTCTTTTATGCAAATCATTCTTCTAAAGTTTTTTTTTATTCTTACAAAAATTTTAAAAAAATAAGATCCAAAATTCAAAATTGTATTCAGGTATTATTTTTTTTTCTTTCTATTTTGTTTTTCATTTTATTCTCTATGTTTTTTTTGGGCTTTGAAAGCTCTCTTTATTGTTTGATGTTTCTCAATTTATTGTTTGATATAATAATATGTGATGTTTATTTGTTTTTAATATTTTTCTAATATATGTAATATTTATTTGTTATTATTGAAATAATTAATCAAACAGGTTAATGGTTGTTGAGATAAATTAAATGAAAATTGAAAAGTCAATATATGTACTCTGTTTGTGGTAACTCAATTTTGAAGAAATTTTTCTTTTTGATATAACAATAGGAGATACTAGAAAAAAATTGAAATAGAATTTAATTCCTTTGACAATAGGAATTATAAAATCCCTGAACTTTTTAATAATGAATTTCACATTTAAGCTAATAGTATCTAACAGATGATATGGAACTTATCATTAATTTATGAGTTATTTATAAATTATGTGTTACTTATAAATTATTTGTGAAACTTTTTTATGATTTATTATTAATTATAAACTTTATGTTATATAAAAATGCTTTTTATATTTTCAAAAATATATTTTAAATAGATAAAAAAGAAAGTTAACTTTTTTTTCTATTTTGAATAAAGAAATTTATGATTAATAGAAAGTTATTTATTAAATACCCTTTATAATCATTTTAACAAAAATTAGAGTTTATATAAGTTATTTTGCCAAACAGCTTATCTATAAAAAAGAGCTTATAAAAAGTAAATTTACCAAATAGTTTTAACTTAATTTTAAAAGTTATTATTTTTCATAAGAGCTTTATAATAGCTTTTAAACTAAAAAAAAGCTAAGCCAAATATGCTTTTGACGCTTTTTGGCATCTATATTCTCTTATTCGGGCCCAGATTAGGCATAATTTTCAGCTGGCTTTAGGGCTTGCTGAGCTTGAATAACTTTTTCTTTATAATTTATTTATTATGCATAGAGAGAATCATTTTATTTGTTTCATATGTCTTATGAAATATAACTTGAAAAAACAATTATTAGAGAAAGTATTTAGAGAGAGTAAAAATATCTTATTCAAATGTATATTTACAAATGAAGTGAGGGGTCTATTTATAGATTAATAATCCTTTAACTAGATAGAATTTACAAAATAAAAATAATACTAAGAGATTTAATGGATGAATTAAATCTTAATCTTAATCCAATCTAATTACATTCAAATTTAGCTATATATAACAAAATAGATATTCATACATATATTCATACCACTCCCCCTTGAATATCTATGTTATTAAATATATGCCTCGTTATTACCCTACTAGAAAACAAAATCTCATAGAAAAAATTCGAGTGAAAGAAAAAGAGTACATAATTTTTTTCAAAAATATGCTTTTGAAATACTGTTTTATTAAAAACCTTATCAAGAAAAACTTAGTGGGAAAAACCTTGATGAAGGAAAAGAATATAGTGCGTATTTTACTCCCTTAATGACTATATTATTTAAGAGTTTTAAAACAACGCTCTCTAAAATTTTATACCAACTTTTCAAATGTTGCAAATGGAAGGGCTTTGATGAATAAATTTGTTAGATTGTTATTTGAACAAATTTGTTAAACACTAATATCACCATTTTCTTGGAGATCATGAGTGAAGAATTTTGGTGAAATATGTTTTGTTCTATAGCCTTTAATGTATCTTTCCTTTAATTATGTTATACAAGCAGTATTATCCTCATATAAGTTGTTAGAATTTTTTTCTTCGTTCACAACCCACATGTTCCTCAAATATGTTAAGTTATAGAACATAACCAGACACATTCACGACTTCTTTCATAAATTGCCAAAATTTCTGCAAGGTTAGAAGAAGTAGCAAATATTATTTGTTTTACAAAATATTATGAAATAGTCATACCTCCACATGTGAATAAGCAACCTATTTGCAATCGAGCCTTGTATGGGTTAGATAATTGTTTTGCATTTGCATAACTAATTAAATTTGATTTTGATACATTTGAGTAATATAAGCACATGTCTAGTATTCCTCGGAGATATTGAAGTATATGTTTAATTTGATGTCAATGTCTTGAGTTGGAAAAGAACAATATCTTGCTAATAAATTTACAAAAAATGATATATCTAACCATGGCACTCAATGGATCCATCCTCGTCCTCAATTGTTGATCTTAACGCTTTTGGAGCTTGTGGGCGATTTCCACCTCCTCCACTTGAAGATGTTCCACACATTGCCTAAGAGAAAATGAATGCACATGAGATTGTTCGATTTGGTGTGACAAAGTTGATGAAGAAATACACTATAAAAGCATGAGGATATTGGTTAGAGGTCCATGTAGGGCCATGGGGTCACAATGCTAAACTTGTGAAGAATTTAAGCATCAATGGAGAGATGGGAAACATGGTTAGCAGGATGCTACAGTTGCTGAAGTTTTCCCATCAAATTATGTTTGGCATTTTTGAGACCCAAAAGGACCTCCCTTAAAAGTTACATTAAAGAGATTTTATGGCAAGGCTCCAACTGTGGTTGAAGTGTGCATGCCAGTTGGAACTCAAGTCCCTAACAGATATAAGCGCATGTGTGCATGCCAGTTGGAACTCAAGTCCCTAACAGATATAAGCGCATGATGAAGGTTGACATTATAGTCCTAGAAACTGATGAGGCTACCTTGTTGAAAAAATGGCCCTTTATTTGGATTTCAGTAGCAGATAGTTATGGCGAGATTCAATTGATAACTGAAGATTGAAGAAGGCTTGGCTGTATACGATGTCGTTTGTCTTATGTCTAATGTTAAGTGTCTAAACACTGGACAATATGTCATTTTACTTCTTTTAATTTTAGTTATGGTGAAACGTTAAATGTTGAAGTCGTTTTGGGTGTTTTAGTTATGCAACACCTCCTTGTGTAAATTTTTCATGCTCTTTATTTCTTTTGTACACACATCAGTGCTGTCGTTTTATTCCTCTATTGAAAAGCTTAACAGCCATAATTGTTCTTTCTGTGTATGTTACCATTGCTATTGCACAAAAAATAATACATTGTATTTTGTGCTTAGTCGACTTACCTTGATTTAGTCTCCTAAGGCTAAATTTAAGGGGCTTGCTAATATTTTGGAGAGTATATAAGTGAAAATACAACCATTATAGCTTGGTTGCTTCCTATTCACTGGTTTTTTTTCTTCTTCTCCTGTCTTTCTGGTTCTTTGTTTCTTCAATGGAGTTTATTTTCAAAAATTTTTTTTCTTGAAAAATACTGCTTCATGGTATCGAAGCATCAATTTTAAAGGACTTACTATTTTGCAAATCAGTATTTGAAAACTCATCTGTTGATTAGAATTTAGTATTAATGGCTACTATAGGCTTCTCTACATCATCACCACTAATTTTCTCAAGCTCAAACTACCAAATTTAGGCAATGAAGATGTGGTCATATCTCAAAGCTTTTGATCTTTGAGAGGGCATCGAATCTAAAGAAATTCTAGTACAAAGGCATGCAAATCCTTCACTGGCTCAAATTAAGCAACATAACGAGGAGGTTGCTAAAAGGTATAAGGCATCGTCATGTCTTCAATCTGCAATTTCTGACACCATTTTTGCTAGAATTATAAACTTCGATGATCTAAAACTTGTTTAGGATACTATGAGGGAAGAGTTCTAAGGAAATGACAAAACCAAGATTATACAGATTTTGATTCTATTAATGGAGTTTGAGCTTCTAAAGATAAAGAATGAAGAAGGAATTTAAGCATATGTAGACATAGTTCTAAGGATTGTCAACTAGCTGAGACTACTAAAAAAAGATGTAACCTAGAGGTGAGTTGTGAACAAGTTCCTGATAAGTCCATTAGAGAGGTTTGAATCTAAAATATCCTTTTTAGAAGACTCTAAGGACTTAACAAAGATTTTTGTAAATGAGCTTATCAATGCTTTACTAGCCTAAGAGTAGAAGAGAGCTCTTAGAGGAGAAGATTTTGTTGAAAATGCCATAATAACAAAAACTAAGGGTTTAAAAGTCAAAGGTAACAACTTTAAGAAGACTGAAGCAAAAGGAAACAAAACTAGTGAAGGTAAGTAGGGTAAATCAACAGATAAATACCTTAATTGCCCCAACTATAAGAAGAGGAATCATATAGCAAAATATTATTAGTATAAGCCTAATGTTAAATGCAAGGCATGCCAACAAATGGGACATGTTGAAAAGGTTTGTAAAGCTAAGAAATCAGAAAATGCGAGCCAAGCTGCTGTAGCTGAACAAACTGAAGAAGCTGAAGAAGTCTTGTTTATGGCTAAAATAGTTGAGGACTCTAATAAAACTAGTATATGGTTGATTAATAATGCTTGTTCTCATCACCTTACTAGGAACAAAACTTTGTTTACTGAGTTGGATACTGGTTTTGAATTTAGAGTCAAAATAGGAAATGGTGAGTTCATGAAGATTGTAAGTACTAGTATTATGGTTGTAGAAACTGTATCAGGTACTAATTACATCACAAGTGTTCATTATGTCCTTGAAGCCAATCAAAATTTATTAAGTGTAGGTCAGCTGACAGATAGTAACCATGCCTTATTGTTCAAGGGTAAATACTGCATTATTTTTTATCACTTAGGTGTTGAGTGGTTTATAGATGAGATGAAAAACAATTGTTACCTTTTGAACCTATCTAAAACTGAACATTTAGCTCTTTATAGTGAAAATGATGCATCTAAACTTTGGCACAGAAGGTTAAGACATGTGAATTACAATTCATTGTCACTCATGGCTTCAAAAGAAATTGTTGAAGGCTTACCAAAAATCACTAAATCGAACAAACTGTGTCAAACATGTCAGTCTGGTACATAGACAAGAAAGCCTTTACCTAAGGAAAGTAATTCGAAAGCTTCTCAAAAGTTAGAATTGATTCATACTAACATAAATGGCCGAATAAAGACTTCTTCCTTGAGTGGTAGTAGATTTTATATTCTGTTTATTGATGATTTCTCAAGACACTGTTAGGTTTACTTTATGAAACAAAAGTTAGAAACCCTGGTTCATTTCAAAAAATTCAAGGCACTAGTTGAAAACTACGTTAGTCTGAGCACCCAAGCATTTGGCTCATTGGTTGGTGTATGATCCCCTGCCTAGGGAGCAGAGTTCGAATCTCTCCTCCTCAAATTATAAAAAAAAAAACCTACATCAGTATAAGTATTAAAATATTAAGGAGTGACAATGGAGCTGAATACATAGCAGAGTAGTTTAAGAAATTTCTAGCAGACTTTGGAGTTCAGCATTAGCTTATTGTCACCTACAACCTTCAGCAGAATGGTAAGTCTAAGAGGAAAAATAAGACACTAGCAGAAATGGGGAGCTATTTGCTATACTAGATGGGATTACCAAAGAATTTTTAGGTTGAGGTAGTGAATACTGCAATTTATATTCTAAATAAGACATATACCAAGGTCCTAACTTGAAAAATTGCTTTTGCTATGTGGTATGAATACAAACCATCTGTTTCTCATCTGAGAACATTTGGTTGTGTGTGCTTTGCTAAAATTCCAAATGAAATGAGATCCAAGTTTGATTCTACGTTTGTCTTAGCTTTGCATATTGGCTATAGTGAATTATCTAAGGGCTGTAGACTTTATGATCTTGAATTAAAGAAGATATTCATAAGTAGGTAAGTTGTTTTTTGTGAAAGGCAAAGTTAGAATTAGAAATGTGGAATTGTGGAGAGCTTAGACAATGTGGTTATATTTGATGAAAATCATTTGCAGATTGAAAATGATGATGATTTATTAGATATTGAAGATGAAAGAAATGACAATGTAGTCAAAGGTACAAGATCAATACATGATATCTACAGAAGATGAAACATGGCAATTTAAGAACCTACTAATGTCAAAGAAGCCAAATTTGACAGCAACTGGAAAGCTACAATCGATACTGAAATGAATGTGATCACCAAGAATGGAACTTGGTTATTGGTTGATAGACCAGATGATAAAAATGTGATTGGTTTGAAGTGGATATTCAAAACAAAACTCAATCATGATGGCTCAGTGAACAAGTTCAAAGCCAGACTAGTTGTTAAAAGGTATGCTTAAGTGTATGAGGTTGATTATATGGAAACATTTGTTCTTGTGGCAAGACATGACACCATCAGGATGTTTGGTGCCTTGTTAGCTAAGGATGGAAAATATACCACCTAGATGTCAAATCAGCATTTCTTAATGGTTATCTAACTAGAGACATTTTTGTGGAATAGTTAGATTATACCACACGCATTAAAATTACTTTAATCCAAGAATTGTGTGCTTAAAGCAACTTAAATTCTTTAAGGATTTTCATATAGATATTGACATCAAGTGAGTCATATAAATAGGCTATAACTATATCCATTAGACACATTTAAATCTTTTCATGTATTGTCAGACTAATTAAATATAGAAATGTAATTGCATCCGTTATAAAAGAATATGTCTTTTCATAATCAATATAAGTCTTTGGGTAAAACCTTGTATGATAAGCCATGCTTTATATCTCACAATATAATTTTTCTTATTTTGTTTTCACACAAATACAAATTTATATCTCACTATTTTTATACCATTTGTTATACAAGTTAAAAAATTTCACGTTTTGCAAGTGAATTTAATTTTGCACTGTTTGCGTCTTTTCACATTGACCAATCATTTCTATGTCTACATTTTTCAACAAATGTAGGTTTAAGATCCTCATTTTTTTTCATAATATTGAATGCTACGTTATATGCAAAAATATCATCGACGTTTATTTTATTTCGGTTTCGTCTTTTCCCATTATGACATAATTTATTGAGATCTCTTCATTTTCAATGATTTCATATACCTGAATTTCTTTCAAAATTTTGTTAATTATGTTAGAGGTCTCTTCTAAAGTTTCTGTTTCCTCTATTTGACAATCTTGTATATTTGCTTTTTTTTCTTTTTCGAGGATTTTATCTTTTGAATTGATTGGTTTTCCACGCTTTTGGCTTGCCTTGTCTTATAGGGACACCAATTCTAATAGGAGCTTTTACAGCTATTATATGAGATTTAGTTATTCTCTTTAAGTTAGTAAATATGTCTGGCAACTAATTTACTATATTTTGTAAATTAATTATCTTTTGAACTTCAAGTTTACATTGATTTGTGTAAGAATCAAAACTAGATAATGATAACACATTCCAAGAAATTTCTTTTTCCAATTGCTTATTTTCTCCCCTTAATGTTGATAAGATTATTTCATCAAAATGATAATTGACAAATATTATCGTGAATAAATCTCCTATTAATGGTTCTAGATATTTAATTATAGATGGAGATTTGTATCCAATATATATTCCTAACCTCATTTGAGGACCCATCTTTGTGCATTGTGGTAGAACAATTAAGACATATACTGCACATCCAAGAATTCTTAGATGGAAAATATTTGGTTTCTGATCATAAACCAGTTGTATAAAGGAGAATTTATAATAACTCGTTGGCCTGATGTGTACAAATGTTGTTGTATCTAAAATGGCATGCCCTCAAACAAAAATTAGGAGTTTAGATTTCATAAGTAATGACCTTGCAATCAGTTGGAAGTATTTAATAAATAATTCTACTAGGTTTTTTTTATGTATAAACGTGAGCAACAGGTTATTCAATAATTATTCCAAGTAATATGTAATATTCATTAAAGGTTTGATATATAAATTCACTAACATCATCAAGACGAATAGTCTTGATTGCATAATTAGGAAAATGTACCCGTAAACGAATGATTTTGGCAAGTAATTAATCTTGTGCCAATTTGTAAGTTGATAATAAGCACACATATGACCACTTAGTTGATGCATCTATTAAAATCATAAAATATCTAAATGGTCCACATGTGGATATATGGGTTCACATATATTACCTTGAGTACATTTCAAAAATGTAAAGGATTCAATCCGAACTTTTGCTAATGATGGCCTTATAACTAATTTACCTTCAAAGTAAGCAACACATGAGAATTTATTAAATTGAAAAATCTTTTGGTTTTTCAATGAATGACCACATGAATTTTCAATAATTTTTTGCATCATTATTGATCTGAGATGGTCCAACTGGTTACACCGAATATTAAGATCATTAGTAAACTTCTGGTTCAGTATAATATAAATTTCAATAATTCTAATATTTGTGTAGTACAAATCAGAGAACAAATGTAATATAGACGTATTAAGTGTCTCTTTCGTTTTTTGTTTCAATATTATCAACACTCATTTCTTACCTGATATAATAAATATAATATAGAGATATTAAGTGTCTTTTTCGTTTATTGTTTCAATATGATTTCCATTTAAATGAATATCTTTAAAATTTAATAAATTTTTTTGAGACGTTGAAAATAATATATCTTCTATTATAAACTTTGTTCCTCAAGGTAGTAAAACATTGGCTCTTCTGGAACCTACAATTAATCTTGTACTCCCTAATATTGTATTGACATTAGCTTTTTCTATTATCAAGTGAAAAAAATATTTCTTGTTTTTAAATATAATTTGTGTCGTAGCATTGTCTGCTAGATATTGAGTCATTGATCTTGGATTCGATCAGATAAAATATCCATATTTTTCTTTAATAAAATAAAATTATTAATAAGAAACTTATAAGTTGATATAATAGAACATTAAATATAAAATTTATTATTAAAACACGTAAAAAAAATCTTCCTAATAGACTAATGATAAAACACACCAACTTCTTAATAGAATTATACTAAAACATACCAACTTCCTAATGGAGTTATACCAAAACACATCAACAAACTATTTAAGAAATTTCATTTTTGTGATTTCCATCACCAATCAAGTAATCAATTTATCTTTTAGGATGGGCAAAAAAAATTAGCAACATTCAAATGTGTTATATCAACTTGGCTATCATTTTGAACAAAATTTGTTTCGATATTTTTTTTCTCTATCTTGATAAAGTTCAATAAGATGTTTTAGAGTACGACAAGTACGTGACCAAAAGTTTTTCATGCTACATTAATAACAGACATTTTCTATATTCTTTTTATTTTGTCCACTTTTATATTTTTCTTGTATCTCTTTATTGTTCATCCACTTCTGGCAGTTAAATGTGCTCTTATTATCAAAATAATGATTAGTGCAACCACCGCGATTGCAAAAATTTTGATGATCTCTTCCACGTTCATGATTATGACCATGACCACGATAATAATTTTTAAATGATGTGGCATTCACTTCAGGGAATGGAGTAGAACCAGTTGGACGATATTCATGATGTTTCATCAATAGCTCATTATTTTCCTTAGCCATAAAAAGATATAAAATTAGTTCAGAGTATTTCTTAAAGCCTTTTTCACGGCATTACTGTTGTAGGAGCACATTTGAGACGTGAAAAATAGAGAATATAACTTTTTACTATCATATTGGCATTAGTCACCTTCTCTCCATACAATTTTAGTTTAGAAATAATTTTAAATATTATTGAGTTATACTCACTTATAGTTTTAAAATATTGCAATCACAGATGCATCAAATCATAATGAGCTTTTGGTAGAATTTTTATTTTTTGGGGTCATATCTTTCCTTTAAAATTTTTCAAAGATCGACTATATCTTTTACTGTGAGATAAATAATTTTAATCTTTCATGGAGATGATGGAGGAAGAAAATCATTGCTTTGACCTTATCTTGATTGGATGCTTTTTTGCTTTTTTGATTGTGTCTCCAAGACCTATAGCGTCTAAATGAAATCCAGAATCAAAGATAGATAGTTCTTGCGAGTAACATCAAGGGCTACATATTCAAGCTTTGTAGGATTTGACATGATGATAGCTTAAAAGAAAAACATAGTCGTTAGTATTATACAAAATATCATTTTAAGCAAGCAAAATACTAAATTGACTGATGAAAAACAATTAAAATTAGAAATTTAACTAATTATAGATTAATAAATTATGGACAAAACAATAAAGCGACAATGGACAATAATTGAATAAAGAAAAATTGAACTTCGACTTTGAGATAATCATGTAACCTAAGTGATACCAAAGCTTGAGATATTAGAGAACGAGAGATTAGATAAACGTGTTGATAACGTGTTATAAAATATAACTTGAAAAAACAACTATGAGAGAAAGTATTTAGAGGAAATAAGAAAATTTTATTCAAGTATATATTTAGAGGGAGTAAGAAGATTTTACTCAAGGTTGTATTTACAAATAAAGTGAGGGGCTTATTTATAGACTAATAACCCCTTATCTAGATAGAAATTACAAAATAAAGATAATACTTAGAGATTAGATGGATTGATAAAATCTGAATTTTAATACAATCTAATCTACATTCAAATCTAAATATACAAAACAAAATGGATATTCACACATATATTTATAACAATATTATAATTTTTTTGGTTAACTTTAAAAATAAATTTTATAATTCTTGGGTTTATGTACGAATTTTGGATTTGGAAGTTTAACAGCGCTGATTTCAAAAGTCAAGGCTCCATTTGGTTGATATTTTTATTATTTAATTTTAATTTCTTTATAAAAAATAAATAACAAAAATATGAATCAAAAGGAACCTAGAAATTACTTAACAAGTCATAAAACGTCACATTTGTATGCTAATATTTATATAAATTATACTTTCATACACGGTTTACCGTAAAAAGAAAAAAAATGGCTTGCCACTTAAGAATTCGAACTTAAAATCACCTTAGTAATCATGCAATTTCTTACTAAACAGCTTCTAGTGATAATTAGCTGTCTACATTATTACAATTAACCACAAGACTAATGCAAACAGACAAACCTAACATCAACATTGCCAACACCAACATAGCACAAAACAGACAAACTCTTTTATCTTTCTTAAAACACTCCAAGAACAAAGTACACAGTCTCCCCAACTAAAAATAACCCTTCAATCGGCTGCCTCATGTTTCTCAGCAGTGCCATCATGATCATCTATTTCTTCATTTGTTTTCTTTCTTTCCTTCATGTTATTACTTGAACTGTGAAGAGAATTGTTGATCCCCTCCATCATGCTCCTATCCATGGCCTTGGACCTCCCTCTGTTGATTTGTGGTGGCTTCCCGGACCTAGTCTTTGGTCTTGGAGGTTTTGCACATTCTCTGATGACCAAAACAAGGTTAATCAATATGGGTTTTGGATTATTTTTAATGTTCCAGTTCCAGAATCAAGAGATTAAGCTACCATATGTCACAAAAGATAATTACCATATCCTTCTGGAATTGGACTACCAGTGATCTACTTACTCATTTCTAATAGCCTAATAACAATCAAATTAACCGAAGTAAAAAGAGAGAGAAAAGAAAGAACATTGAAATTTGTGAATCAGAGGAAAGAAATCATTAGCTTACATCACCAATGTCTTCTTCTGATAGGTTCTGAAGTGTGGTGTTTGGAGCCAGGTTTTTGGCATAGAAAGAGAGCTACCCAGGAGAAGAGCCATGGAGATGGAATTTCTCCTTCTGCTTTGTGATCTTCAAGGGAAGCCCAAAATGAAAATAAATACAGTTGAAGTGGAACATTAATTAATGCTAGTGGTACAAAATTAAACTTTTATAGGCTAGTCTTTAATGCAACTAGACTATGGTCCGTGACTTTCTATCTGTTTTTTGCTTCCCCTTTCTACCTCTTTTTTTTTTTTAATGCCCTCCACGTGGTTAGAGGAGGAAGCTTCAAAGGGACTTCCTTTTAAGTATGTTATAAATTAAAGTTAGTTCTAGTCTTTTGTCTTGTTTAATTTGTTTGACTTACTTTTGTCAGTTCCTACTTTTTTCTCACTGGACCACCGCAGTCACAACATGCTGGTTCTATCATTGAATGGAACCAAGAAGGAGACCAAGACTTTAATAAAATAGCAGGCGTTTTACTTTTTTTTTTTGTTATTATTGTTTCATTAGAGATTCATTGAATGTTGTTTTCTGTGAATACCACGTTAGAATTTTTTTAAAATTATGGAGGTTTAATGTGACATTATTTTTTTTTCTCATTTTTTATTTATAAGCTGAAATTAAGTTTTGGGATTTGGACATCAAAAATTGAAATTCTGAATTAAAGTTTCTCAAAGAATTGCAATAAAAAATGATAAAAAAATCTTTATAAAATCGTTAAACAAAATTCTGTGTTTTTAACTATTCCAATCATTTCTATATAACAACATTTTTTTTTGGAAAAAAGAAATTATTTTAAGCTGAGTAAAAGAACTTGTTAATTAATAATTTTATATATATTTATGTGTGTACGCTCAGGTATATATGCATAAACAATTTAAAAAATATCATCGAACTAATCCCCCACAAAAGCCAAGCACAAAGAAGTGGACGCATTCAATGTAAAGGTGGGCGTATTTTGTGAAAGAAAAGGGGAAAGAATAAAGAGAGATGATGTTCCCATCGTGTGGAAGGTATGATTTCAACTAGTAAAGGAGGATCCATTCAGCACTAATTGAAATGTTCCTTTCCAAATACATCCTTTAATTTGATAAAGTTATTGTGTAACTTATATTAAACATATTGATGGGATAGTGTGTTGATTTTGAATTTATACCATATGAGTAAATTACACTGACCCATCAATATTCTTTCCTCACATTCCCTTTTCCGTGATGTCAATTTTGACCAAAACTCTTTACGGTAAACTCAAACTCAATTAATTACCTTCATTTGGATGGTATTTTTTTATAAAAATAATAAATATATCAACCAAACAAAATATTAATTTAATGTAAATCAATGATAATTTTCGAACTGTGTTCATTCCTTCCTATTCCCGAAAAATCAAAGTGGCATGACAAACTTGAACTGCCTAAGTAAAAATATGCATTCACTAAGATAAATATGTCATTTGTTAATTTAGAAATAACAACTTTGTGATCCAATTGCCATCATCATAACTTTATGTGAATGAAGAGCATGGCCTAATTGTCCTAATTCATCAATAAGATTTGTTTTGTTATGGGGAGGGGTCTAAAGGGTAATAAGGTTCTTATCAAAATATAAACTATCAGCAATCACCATGCCTTGGGCAAAAAATGCAGTAAATTTTGCATCGCAATCTTAAGAACAATATTTAAAAAAAAAACAAAACATGAAAAAATTAAAATAATAATTATAATTAAATAACTTTCAATATATAATATAACTATTACATGTAACAAAAAATAAACACTAAACAAATCAAAGAAGGAAATCTAGTATTTCTCACACAATTCACGTCGGTTAAACTGTCCACCCTTTTTTTGTTAGAAGGGCGCATAGGAGAGAAAAGATTGTGTTCCAAACTTAAGCAGATTCGGATGATGAAGAAGACTAAAGAGCTCATTTACTGCAAAAGTTGTCTTCAATCATGACCAAAATGAAAGCAGCCGTCTGCATTATTGCTCGATAATGAAAATGGTACAAAAATTGGCCTGTGGGGCAAACAATTCCCAAATGATTGCCTGCTTTTCCCAATTGACCGACAGGGGATTGCTTTTTTTTATCTTCTTTTTCTTTTAATTAACTTGCCTCTTCTCTTTTTCCTTTTGTCTTCTTGCTGCACTATCTAATTAAAGAAAGTGGATTTCAGAGCTGGAGTTATCACCTCAGTCATCCATGTATGGTTGATGTTTCTGCCATTTTTGTATAGAATTAGAAAGAAACATATACAATAACATGCTGTTGAAATAGGACTTACATTGAAATCCACATCAGTACATGCTATTAGCCTTAGGACCATATGTGACCATTTTGTATTAAGACAACTAGTCTTCTATCAAATTATGATAGCTATACATCTGTGAATGACTTAAGTGATGATTAACATGTATTCTTGTGCCTAGCTACTGATCAAAACTTACTTGTCAAGTTTTGTTATGTATATAAACTAAGTCAATGCATATAAAAAATATGAAGCTTCTGTTACTCCAAAAACTATCTTTCACTTGCTTTGCTTTCTTTTGCATCATATATCTAGCAAAGCATAACATGGTATCAAAGTGTTAATGATCTTAGAGGCCTGTTAGCAAGCTTAAAAAACCTTCATAGCACATAAACAACCTTCCATTCAACAAAGTATGGCATCAAGTGGCAGTACAGCATTTCCTTTGAAAAGCACTAAGAGAGCCTGTGAAAAGCTTGAATTGATCCATTTTGATGTTTGTGGTCCAATGTTCATTGATGACTACACCAAGATACTTGGATTCATTTCATTAAGCTTAAATCTGATGTGTTTTCAGTATTTAAGAAGTTCAAAGCCTTTGTTGAGCTTGAATCAAGGTGCAAGGTGAAGTTTTTAAGAGTTAACAATGGAAGGGAGTTCACTTCAGATGAGTTTGAAGGGTTTTTATCTACTATTGGTATTAAACATCAATTCACTGTTCCATATTCACCTCAACAAAATGGAGTCTGTGATCGAAAGAATAGAACAATATTGAATATGGCTAGGTGCTTGCTGTTTGCAAAATCAATGCCTAAGCATTTTTGGGTAGAAGCAGCAAATACTGCTGTTTATCTACAAAATATTCTTCCAACAAGGGCTTTGGAGAAGTTAACACCGATGAAGCATGGTATAATGTCAAACCTATTGTTGACCATCTCAAAGTCTTTGGATGCATCTGTTATGTGCATGTTCCATAGGCCAAAAGAACTAAGCTAGAACCAAGAGCCAAGTTAGGAGTTTTTCTTGGTTACAATTTGCAATCCAAAGGTTATAGGTTGTTCAATTTAAGCTCCAAAAAGTTTCAAGTAGCAAGGGATTTTAAATTTGATGAGCAAGCTTATTGGAACTGGAAGTCAAAAGTGATTGAGGCTTCAAAAGACAAGCTGCTTGGTCCAGGGACATTACCAGAATTGGTTTAAGAACCTTTGAAGATCCTAATGATGAAGAATTTACCGTTAGGGGCACTAGGACTCTAGAAAGCATCTATGACAGATGCAATATGGCCATTACAGATCCTACAAGTTACTTAGAAGCCAAAGAATTAGTTCACTGACAGGCTACCATGAAGGAGGAGCTAAGTGTGATTGACAAAAACAAAACTTGGTCATTGCTTGATAGAACAGATTCTATGAATGTCATTGGCACCAAATGGATTTTTAGAACTAAGTTCCATGCTGATGGCTCAATCAACAAGCATAAAGCTAGGCTGGTTATAAAAGGTTATGCTCAATGACCAGGAATTGATTTTACTGATACATTTGCACCAGTGGCTAGATTTGAGACAATTAAACTTTTGCTT
Source organism: Theobroma cacao (assembly GCF_000208745.1). Taxonomy (NCBI): domain Eukaryota; kingdom Viridiplantae; phylum Streptophyta; class Magnoliopsida; order Malvales; family Malvaceae; genus Theobroma; species Theobroma cacao. The sequence continues at coordinate 7,529,292 of NC_030856.1, forward strand.
GCAACAGCTGGTGGTTTTGGTTGGGAGGTTCATCATCTTGATATCAAATCAGCATTCTTGAATGGAGTCCTATAGAAAGATATCTATGTTGAAATACTTGAAGGGCTGAAAGTTAATGATAGGGTCAACAAGGCCTGTAGTTGCATAAGGCCTTGTATGTTCTCAAACAAGCCCTTAGGGCCTAGTACAGCAGGATGGATAGCTATCTAGAGTCAAAAGGGTTCTACAAGAGTGTAAATGAACCTACACTTTATGTCTTAAAGGTTTAGGATCAAGTAAAGTTGATGATTTCTTTGTATGTAGATGATCTGTTTGTTACAGGTCTTGGAAGAAAACTAATAACTCAATTCAAGGCAACCACAAAGACTGAGTTTGACATGACTGATTTAGGAAAAATAAGGTACTACTTGGGATTTCAAATTGATCAGTTTGACCAAGGTATCTTCCTTTATTAGAAAAACTATATTGCTGCAGTTTTGAAAAAGTTTAACATGGAGAAATGCAAATCAGTTGCAACTCCAATGGTTGTAAATGATAAATTCAACGATGCTAACTCTTATAAACTCATTGATCCTTCTATCTACAGAAGCTTAATTGGTAGTCTACTTTATGCACGTGGATCAAGGCCTGACATCATGTTTTTAGTGAGTTATCTCTCAAGATTTATGCGAACTCCCTTCTGTTTAGCATCTTTCAACTGCCAAGAGGATTTTGAGGTATTTGCAGGGCACTCTTGACCTTGGCTTATACTTTAAATACTTGAATGAAGTAAAATTATATGGTTACAGTGATAGTGATTATGCTGGAGATGTCAAAGACTTCAAGAGCACCTCTGGTTATGTGTTTTTCTTAAGAAGTGCTGCATTTAGCTGGAATACTAAAAAGCAAGAAGTGGTAGCTCAGTATACTGCTAAAGCAGAATATATTGCTACTGCAGCTACAATAAACCAAGGAGTTTGGCTCAGAAAATTGCTTCTAGATTTAAAGTTTAATCAACAAGAAGCAACTGAATTGTTCTTGGATAGTAAATCAGCAATTGCTATTGGCAAGAACCCTGTAAATCATGGCAGAACCAAGCACATTAATGTGAAGTTCCATGCAGTTCGAGAAGCAGAAAAATTGAAGGAAGTCAAGTTCAGCTACTGCAATTCAAATAAGCAAGTAGCCGATATCTTCACCACGGCATTACCAAAGGAGAGGTTTGAAGACCTTAGATTGATGCTAGTGGTTTGCAAAGCAAGTCCTAAGGAGGACTGTTGAAATAAGACTTGCATTGAAAACCACATCAGTGCATGCTATTAACCTTAGGACCATATGTGACCATTTTGTATTAAGACAGCTAGTCTTTTATCAAATCATGATAGCTATGTATCTAGTGAATGACTTAAGTGATGATTGGCATGTATGCAATTAACACTGAATTACACTAATAAAAACAAACTAACCTAACATCTGCATTACCATAATAAGAACAACAGTCAACCACTAATTTCATCAGACCATAACTTTCTTACAAGATGCTATATGCATAAGAGCCCCTCTTGAAACGACCTTAATTAGTCAGCAGCCTGATGAGGTTTCTCTGCGGTGCTGCCATGGTCATCTACTTCTCCATCAGTTTTCTTGCTTTCCTTTTTTATTCTTTGGTCTGTGAATAAACATCATCCTCTCTGTCATGCTTACACCCCTGGTCGACGGCACTTGTTTGATTTGTGGTGAATGCCCTGAACTAGTTTCCTTTCTTGGAGGTTTTGCACATATTCTGATCTCAAAGTAGGAAAAACAACAAGAAAACAGGGAATTAATTGTTAATTAAGAAATTAACTTGTCTTAACAGATTACTGAAGAAAATAAATTTTGCAAATTATAAGAAATATTGGCTTACATGGCCGTTGCTTTCTTCTGGTAATTAGCCTAAATTTGGATGTTTGGATCAACGCTTTTGGCAAGGAAGACTCAGCAACAGAACCATCAATTAGCAAATGGAGAAAAATCCCTGGTTCTTTGTTTCTATATTTTGATCTTCAAGGTGTTGGAGCCTCAATTAAAGGTAAAAATTTGCACGTCATTCAAAATTTTCAAGCTGTAACACATATAATGGTCTTGCTTTTTCCTGCTGATTAACTCCATGCCATCAGTGGACTGCGAGCGGTGTCTTTCGTGACCACTTTGGAAATTGAAAATGCAGTTTTTTGATCAAACTTGAAAGCTGTTCTACATATAGAGTAAAATTATGAACTATTTATTGGAATTTGTCGATAGCATGGGATGAGGGATTTCGTAAGGTGATCTTGACTATATATAACAAATCTGCTGCACAGTTGATTCAAATAGAAAAAGATGAATTAAATACTAATCCAATCATTTGATAAATTTTCTTGTAAATGTGACTTTTTAATATCCTGTTGGTACGAAACTTCTCCAGGATCTTCTTAAAGTTAGTGCTTCAATTTTATTAAACAATATGAAAATTTCATTCCACGTGTTATTTTGACATAAGTGTAAAATTTTTATTTCTTTCTAAAAAAAATAATGTTTTTGATTATAGTTTAATTTCTCTTCTTGACTCTTTTCAGTTTTGTTAGTCCTTTCTTTCTGCTCTAACACGACCGACCTCATGCATAGTATTAGTTTGGTAGTCGGGTTTTTCATCCCAGACATGACTGATTTCTTTGGCTGCATGCATTGAAATTGATTGGAAAAAGATATATCAGCATGTTCATTCAAATGAAAAAAAATTATTATTCACTTCAACTAAAAAAGAAAGATACATTCAAATTCCATATTTTCATTTCAGAAGGATGAAATGGTAGTAGTTTCTTTTAGTAAATATTGGGTTTATCACTTAATCTCTGATAGGATTACTGTTCTTTAATTTGTAATTAAATTTTGTGCTGAATGATAAACTTTTTATTTGTACATTTGATGAATTTCTTCCGAGGATATTTAAATGACATATAATATTATGAATCAGTGATAATTAAGTTAAGTATGATATAGTATAATTATGAATTTAATTTTGGATATAATAATGTATAAAATTTTTGTTTTATATAGTCATTTATATTGTTATATATGATCTATTTCAAATCTACCTTTATTGTTTAACAAGAACAAAGATGAGAGAAAATGGGCATAATCATTGAAATTACATAAAGGAAATCAAGTAATGCACCACTGAAGACATAAAAAAAGATTTGCTGAAGAAAAAAACAAAAGCATATACGTTCTCTCTTTTGTTTACCCCGAAGTACGAGCATCACCAAAAAAATTAAAATCTTGTGTACTCCATGTTGAATGCGGGCATATTACTATCAAGCATTTAAGAAGGAATAAAGAATGTGTGGAAGGTAATAATATCAATTATTGATTCCATCCTCCTATATACACTGTCTAGACTCTAGAGAATACGTTCGACTGCATCCTGTAATTAGGAATTAAGGAAGAAAAATGTTGGTGAATTTTACCCATTAATTCCAAACAAGAAAAGGAAAAGGAACCTTATACCTTACAACTATATACTGTGTCAAGTAAATCAAGTTAATGTTTAGTCATTTTGTAATTACTTGTTAGTTTTGGTTGGGGGTGCTGAAGGTCTATAATAAGAGTAGAAAAAACAAAAATGCTTGATTTGAGGTGACGTTTATTGAAAGAATTTTCTCTCAAGAGACCAATAAATTAGGGTCCCATGACTTGAGGAAAAGGTGCGTTCAAGTATTGCCATTGAAACTAATAATAAATCTTTATTTATTTTTTATGGCTGACAATAAATTAATTACAATCGAGTTTTTGATCAAAAGTCAAGTCGTCGACCGAAATGAAAGTTCAAATGAGGCTATTCAACCAGGCTGAAGCCCTTCTAGTCTCTGCCCATCTTCAAACGTAAACGCATTTTAAACGATGGCAGGAAGAATTTTTCAAAAGCTTAATTACCAGCCATCCTTTGCAAAATTCCCAAGTCCACATACTGCAGCTAACAATGGGAATAATAAAAAAAACAATTGGTGAATATAGGCTTCGTAGCCGGAGCCGGGAGAGAAAGAAAAAAACAAACGCAAGATCTGATTTGCTCTTTTTATCTCTGTTTCTCTGACTCAGACGTACGTTTACAGACGAAACCTAACTACCAACATCTCTCTTTTGTCTGTTTGTGACAGTCTACGTTTGCAATCGACCACAAAGCGGTTATGTCTCCGACCCGCCCCCGGTAGGAAGGTTAACATCGGGCCCACGTCATCGACTGTTCCAAATTAATATTTTCGTATGTTTCTTGCCCCAAATTCAAGGGAATACGTGTTCGTTGATTTTGCCGTTGATGGTGGTTAATGCCGTTTAACATTCCCCATCCGATGGACCGAGTAAACCCTGAGGATCCTTCCGTTTCCGTTTAAAAACTACAGCACGTAATATTTGGCGGGGATTTGGGCTCTGTAATTTTCAAATCGTTTATTAATAAATAAGATTGATGAGATTGTATGATTGCGATTTAATGCTTTTTTTTTTTTACACCGAAATTGTAAGATTGACATCTCAATGAAATATATATGCAAAACAATTTTATATTTGATGTTCTGTTAATTTAATATTTATATATTATTAGGTAATAACGGAATATCAACTCATAAATATGTACAAATAAAAGTTCAAAAGTTTTGTAAAATAAATATTCTTTAGTTTATAGTGTTTATTTTTAAAGTTTTATAATTTTTAAATTTAAAATTTATATTTGATGCATTGTCAATTTATAATATTTATATACTATTTTTTAATTACATATTAAGAAGAAATTAAATTTTGAATAATTTAGAAATTGTATAACTCTATATTTGTTTACATCATATGCGTTTTAATTATACAATTAACTGAAAATCTTATTAATGATAGAATTTCAAGAAAGTTGTAAAAGATGATTTTTTTTTAAAAAAAATTTAATCTCGTAGGTTTTAAATCCACATATATATCCAATAAAGAAAGACTTTGAAACGAATATGAGCGTCCTTGACTTAGTTTCTAATGGCGTCGGACATTTTTTACCATAAGGGAAAGGGAAAAATTGTAATTTCCATACCTTTATATACGAGGTAGGTAACTTCCATATAGGGACTCCTTTGTTTCTTCCTTTTACACTTTGTTTCTTCACTTCCTATCAGTTCATTGATTGCTAAATGAATTGCAATTTCTTAGCTCCAGCCCCTCTGACCGTCTCTGTCATGCCTTAACGTTTGGAATTAGACTTCTGTTAGAATTGGACAGCTTAGAGCTTGTTTTTCTTGGCACGATACCGAGGCGTCAACAACGGAACAGAACAAGCATTTGTGACAAGTTTGTTATACTTTGTTTTTTACTTAAGAGAGATGTGTGAACACTGGACCAGTTTTTGCAATTGCAGGAGCATTTTACAGATTTCTTGTTCAATATGTATTTGGTGTCCATAGCGTGTGGGGACCGACGCTTCATTAACAATCAAACATTTGCTTTTCCTACCTGAAAACGATCATTTGTCCATTTTGCTTTTCTTTGATTTGCAGGGCCTTTTCACAATGCAAAAATCTGTAAAACTAGTCAACCGCATGGCGTCGCAAAGAATGCTTCAAGCCTTCAACCAAGTTCGAAACGTGCGTGTGCTAGTATTTAAAGAATGAGAGCATTGACCAACACAATGATGCAACAAACTCTGGTGTTTCTTTTTAAATTTGTCTCAACCACAAACACAACTATATGGAAAATACTGGCTTCCTCCTCCCTCTTGTGGTGTTACTCAACTTTGTGGCTGCTTTCTCAGCAGAATCACCCAATATCACCACTGACCAATTGGCTCTTCTTGCACTGAAAGCCCATGTCACTCATGACCCTCAAAACATATTGGCAACCAACTGGTCGACTACTACTTCCGTTTGCAATTGGATTGGTGTCACTTGCAGGTCCGATCATCAAAGAATCGTCACTCTTAATCTTTCTGATATGGGTCTTATGGGCACCATCCCACCTCACTTGGGAAATCTCTCTTTTCTTATTCAGCTTAACATCCGAAACAACAATTTTCAAGGCTCGTTACCCATGGAGTTGGCAAATTTGTCTTCCTTGCAATATATAAACTTCGGTAACAACAACTTCGTTGGGGAAATCCCATCATGGTTTGATTCCTTCACTCAACTTCAGAGATTGTCTCTGTACAGTAACAACTTCTCTGGTATTATCCCACCTTCTTTGGGTTCTTTGTCAAAGCTTAAGGAGTTGTTCCTATATGACAATGATTTGAAAGGGCAGATTCCTGTAACAATCGGAAATCTTTCTAAGTTGAAATTGTTGGACTTGGGACAGAATCAGCTTTCAGGTTGCATATATTTTTTCGATCTTCAATATATCTTTATTGTGAATATTGGTTTCAACACTAATAATCTCATTGGAGGTCAACTTCCATTGGCTTTATTTGATCACCTTCCTAAATTACAATTTCTAATGTCGGAATGGAACAATGTTTCAGGTAAAATTCCAACCAGTTTATTCAAGTGCCAAGAGTTAGAAGATTTAATTTTATCTAACAATGCCTTGGAGGGAAGTGTGCCTCAAGAAATCGGAAATTTGACTAAAGTAAACAACTTGTTCTTCAGTTCAAACAACTTAACAGGTATGCTTACCATGGACATTCTTTTAGATAAATTAAAATAATTAAGTGGTAATTTATTTTTATTTGTGAGTTTATATTTATGATTTCAGTTTAATTACACAAGTAAATAAAAATCTTATGAATGATATATAAAAATTGACAATACGACGAAACGGGCCCAAACACTAGTAAGATTTAAAATTCACAAAATTATTCGATAAAGAAAGTCTTGAAACGAATATAAGTGTTCTAGACTTAGCAGGTTTCTAATGGTGTGGGATACTTTTGACTATGGAGAAATGAATTCCAATTTCTTAGCTCCTGCCCTTCGTACTGTCTTTAACATTAGAAAAAATATGACTTCCACTAGCTTAGAGCTTGTTTTTCTTGGCAAGTTACACAAGTGTAAAAACTGGAACGAAGCAAGCATTCATGACAAGTTTATTAGACTTTTGTTTTTTGGCTAATAGAGAAGTATGTCCATACCCATATATGAAGTAAAGCTCTGTTTTTAAGAATAAGATCAGTAATACCCACACCACTGCAATTCCTTGGTTTACAAATTCTCTCCCAATTAATAAGATGTAATTTCCTTTTCTCGTTTGACTCACCCTATAAAACCACCTCTGAATTTTGTCTAACTCATTTCAAACCAAGATTGGCATTTGGAACAAAGACATTTAGTCAACATGGAGACCAGATGGAGCAACTCTGATTAAAGTAGTACGACCACCAATAGAGAGTAGCTTCGATTTCCAGCTTGCTAACTTGGCTTCAAAACACTCCAACAACAGACACCAAAAATTAACTGAATGAGCCCTAGAACCCAATAGGAGGCCCAAGCACGTAGTTGGCCAAAGCACGTAGTTGGCCCAAGAATTTAGAGTACTCTAATCCACGCCCATTCCATAAGGAATGCTTTTCTGAAAATTGATTTCCGGCCCTGCCACAGCTTCAAAACATCTTAACCACCTTTCGATATTAGTAAGATCCTTGAAATCAGGTTTACAGAAAACAAGTGTGTCATCAACATATTGTAGATGTGTAACTAAGAAACCATTTCTCCCAAAAACAGCACCTCTGAACAGTCTAAGGTCAGCCGCCTTACACATTAAAAACCCAAAAGCCTCAACCACTAAATTAAAGAGAAAAAGAGAAAGTGGGCAGCCTGTCTCAATTCTCTGTACATCTTGAATTGGCGAGTAGGAATGCCATTAACAAGAATCGAGACAACAACAGAAGAAATGTAAAAACTGATATCCAATTCCTCCATCTATCACCAAATTATGTTTTCTTCATAACAAGATCCATAAACCTCCAATTACCACTGTTGAAAAGTCTTTTCAAAATCAACTTTAAATATTAAATCACGATTACCATATTTTCACATATTACCCACAACTTCATTTGTGATCAAGGAGCAATCAGGAATCTATCTACCCTTTATGAATGTAAATTGGTTATGACCAACCACCTCCTTAACCACCGTCCTCATATAATTAGCCAAAACCTTTGCCATAATCTTGTACAAACTACTAACCAAACTAATCAGATAAAAGTCTTTCAGTCTTTCAAAATTACATACCTTGGAAATGAGAACAACGAAGGAAGCATTAATCTTCTGATCCATAAACCCTGTAACAAAAAAGTTACCTAGAAGCTACATCACACCGTCTTTAATCCATCTCCTTTACTTCTTGAACAAGTTCGAATTATTACTATCACAACTCTCAATCGCTTCCTAAACCTCCCCCGTGGAAAAAGGTTTTTCCAACTGATTTGCTGAATTTTTGGACAAAGTCTTAAAGCTGCAGTTCAACTCCTTGAGTTTAGCAACCTTTTTCCCACTATAAAGATTTTCATAAAAATTCGCAACCTCTTCTTTAATCATACCAAGGTTGTCCACTAACCTTCCCTGGATTATTAAACGATTAATAGAGTTAACCCTTCTCCTTCAATAAGCAACTGCATGAAAAATTTAGTATTGTGATCTCCTTCCAAGAGCCACCTAATTCGTGATTTCTGCTACCACGATCTTTCTTCAGCCTTATAAAGCTCCGACAGTGTAGATTTCATCATTAGTAATTCATTCCTTATTTCAATATTCTCACCCCCATCTTGAGTAGCCATTGTTTTCTCATGAATGGACAATCCAAGCTTCTCGATCTCTTCAGGTTGTTATGCCATTCCTTTATTTTAGGCTTCATGGCTCTCAATCTGTGCCAAATTCCGCTATTGCTCGACTCCCCTGAATCACTATTCTACTAAGCAAACTCAAGTATTTTTTGGAACTCTCCATTATCCAACAAGTGGTTAAATATTTTGAATGGTTTCAGACCCCAATCAAGCACCTCTCCACTAGATCACATCGGATTGCGATTTGATAAAGATCTTGGAAGGCATTTTTGATTCATGTTATCTTGCCAATCAAAGAAAATAGGATCCACCAGAAATCTGTCAATTCAGCTGAATTATGAACTCCCTCTAATTCTTCCCCGAGTGAATTTGTCCCCCTACCAAAGGCATATTGATCATTTGAATGGCGTCAATTAAGAAAACAAAGTCCACAGAGCTCCTACCATCATCCAAACCACTACTACGCTCCCTACTGTTCATAACCGCATTGAAGTCACCTCCAATGCACCACTTAAAACTTAGATCCCTTAAATTATCAATCAAATCAAGCCGTAGCTCACTTCTGGCCCCAACCTCATTTGGAACATAAATGTTGCCCAAACCACATTTTCGATCCCCTTTTCTGATACGATCCACTAACAGGATGTAATGCCTTTCCACTATACTTGAATCTAACTCAAAAAAGCTTTTCTCCAACCACCTCTGATTGTTCGAATTTACAGTCTTGACCCCCCACTAAGAACTTGATATATCTACTAAACTTTCTACTCAACTTCGACTCTTGTTAAAAAACAACATCCGGTTTTGTCCTACTAATGAGTCTTCTAACTGGCCGCTTCTTCTCTCCTCTGCCTAAACCTGTTACGTCCCAAGTGACAAAAATCTTAATCACAATAGAACACACAAAACTCACAAGAACTTAATGTGCTGCTTTCGCCCTATTTTCTTCCTCCAATCTCAAAAACTCACAGACCACTTCACCTCTATTGGTTTCAAAAACAAATCCCAATCGAGATGACACATTCCAGGTTGTTTCAGGTTCTTGAATAGTAATCATGTTTCTTCTTAATATGTCGCTGTCGGAAAGGGAGTCATATGAATTCCTACCTGACAGAATATCCCTGAGATTTCTTCTGATTTTCCTTCTCTACCTTACACCAGATCCTATGCAAACACTGAGCCCTGTATTTTTTCTATAGCCAGACGAAGGAGGCTTAAAGTTTTTACCCAACCTTTCTGCAACAGGAGACATAAATAAACCAAATCCACCAACATCCATTAATCGTTCTTCTTGTTCAGTCAATAGAACATCCACCAAATCAGCTTCTTGGAAGGACCCTTCAACTGAAGCTAATGCCTCATTATCAATATTTCTCGTATCATTTGAACCCACTAACATATCAAGAACCTCAGTTGACTCCTCGACCGTCTCCTTATTAGAGTGCTCAGTACTCAATAATCTGGACTCCTCACCCGAGTTATTAATCTCAATGTCTTCTGATTCATCAAGCCTTAGACAACTTTCTGGATTCCGCACCTTTAACGTTCTTCATCTTTGTACAGTAATCACTTTTCTGGTGTTATCCTGTCTTCCTTGTGCTCTTTGTCAAACACTGAGATGTTGATGGTAATGATATGAAAGGGTAGATTCCTATAGCAATCAGAAATCTTTCTAAGTTAAAATTATTTCATTTGGGAGATAATCTGCTTTCAGGTTGCATATCTTTCTCCATAATCAATATTTCTTTATTGCAAACATTGATTTCAACACTAATAATCTCATTGCAGATCAGATTCCATAAGCTATATTTGATCAGCTTTCTCTAGGTTTAATTAAGATCCAACCATCTTTCTGGTAGAATTTCAACCAATTTATTCAAAGGTCAAGAGTTAGAAATCAATGCCTTGGAGGGAAATATGTCTCAAGTGATAGTGGAATGATTTTTAAGAACAAATGGCTGCTATAAAATAACTCTGTTATACAACAACAAAACAGAGATGAACAGAGGATGCAAAGCTCACACACATCTTCATTAAAGAAAGCTGATAAATATTACATATAGCATAGAACTTAAAAAATAACCACCTGCTGAAACGTGGTTTACAAATATCAGTTAATAAACTAAACATAAAACATCCATTATCCCATAACTTAGTTACGGTTTAGAGAAAGACACAACAGACACAATAACTGTATATATCTAAACTGAAAAAACATGTCACTTGGTCAAGCATTATCTTCAACACCCTTCCTTAATGCTTGCATCTTTAACCATCAGCATTCCTCGGTTGAGTTCAAACTTTGCTCTGTGAAGTGCCTTGGTCATGATATCTGCAACTTGATCAGCCGAGCAGCAATATTGAACCAGAATTTCACCTTTTTTTTGTGCGTCTCTCAAGGCATGATATTTCACGTGAATGTGTTTTGTTCTTCCGTGAAAAACAGGATTTTGAGAGATGGATATTGCTGACTGATTGTCCACGAACAGCTTGGTTGGTTTAGTCTGAGGTATGCCAAGATCAATCAGCACCTTTCTTAACCAAAGAGCTTGATTTGCAGCATTAGCAGCTGCCACATACTCAGCTTCAGCTGAGGATTGGGCTACAGATTCTTGCTTGTGTGAACTCCATGAGAAAACACCATTACCAAGAGTGAATATGTACCCAGAAGTACTCTTAGCATCATCAATACAGCCTCCCCAATCGCTATCTGAGAATGCTACAAGATCAACAACATCAGATCGTGTAAGCTTGACACCATAACTTGAAGTGCCCTTTAGATACCTCAGTAATTTTTTTGCAGCAGTGAAGTGTGACTTGCATGGCTGCTGCATAAACCTTGACAAATAACTAACCGAGAACATGATCTCAGGTCTAGTTGAGCATATATATAAAAGACAGCCAATAAGACTTCTATATTCACCAGGATTACTGAGTTTATCACCTGCATCAGTAGGTAATTTTTCATTGGCGACAAGAGGAGTAGCTATGGCCTTGCAGTTGTTCATTTTGAATCTTTTCAGGACATCAAGAATATATTTCTGCTGTGTTAAGTGAATACCATTCCTGGTCTGTGATACTTCAAGTCCCAAAAAATACCTCATCAACCCCAAATCAGACATATCAAAATCTTTCTGCAAATCTGCTTTGAATTTTTCAACTTCATGACAATAAGCACCAGTTATCAGAATATTATCTACATATAATGATACAATTAAAGAGACACCATTACCTCCTTTTAAGACATACAAAGTTGCATCATTCAAGCTTTTCTGAAATCCTTGACTTTGCAGATAAGAGTCAATTCTAGCATTCCAGGTACGTGGTGCTTGCTTTAAGCCATATAAGGCTTTATGAAGCCTATACACTTTGTCATTTCCAGCTTCAGCTTCAAACCCCTCAGGTTGTTCAACATAAATCTCCTCTGTTAGTCTACCATTTAAGAAGGCAGACTTAATATCAAGATGGAATATTTTCCAGCCAAATGCTGCAGAAAGTGCTATGAGTAGCCTGATTGTATCTAACCTTGCCACGGGAGCAAAAGTGTCAAAATAATCCACCCCTGGCAATTGAGAAAACCCTTTAGCAACTAGCCTTGCTTTATACTTATTCAAGGACCCATCAGAATTTAATTTTTTCTTGAAGACCCATTTGACTCCTATCACTTGTCTGTGTTTCGGTCTATCTACAAGTGTCCACGTCTTGTTCTTCTCAATCATAGTAATCTCTTCCTTCATAGCAGCTTTCCATTCATCATAGAGTACAGCTTCATTAAAAGAGTCAGGTTCGGAGATAGCAACTTGACAACTATCATAAATATCTTGAATAGGACGTGTACCTCTCACTGGTGCTTCATCAATAATCTGGTCAAGATCAAGTTCACTTGGAACAGCAGTTTGGTCACCAGATTTTTTTTTGTTGCGGTTCTTCCCAATCCCACTTGTGATCTTCATCAAAAATAACATCTCTGCTTATGGAAATCTTACCAGAATCGATCAGATAAACTCTGTAGGCTTTTGACTCCAAGCTATAGCCAACAAATATTCCTTTTTGTGCTTTAGGCTGCAATTTATTTCTCAGTTCTGCAGGAACATGCACATAACACAAACATCCAAAAATACGTAAATGACTTACTGATGGCCTGTTCTCGAACCAAGCTTCATGTGGAGTCACATCTTTCAAGGCTTTTGTAGGAAGAAGATTTAGTAGATATACAGCAGTGTTGGCTGCTTCTGCCCAGAAGTTCTTGGCTAATCCCTTCTCCATCAACAAGCACCTGGTCATCTCCATTATGGTTCGGTTTTTTCTCTCACTAACTCTATTTTGCTGAGGAGAGTATGGAGCAGTGAGCTGATGTTGAATGCCTTCCTTTTCAAGATATTTAGAAAATGCCCAAGACTTGTATTCTCCACCATTGTCTGATCTGAGAATTTTAATTCTTCTTCCTGATTCTTTTTCAACTCTTGCCTTGAATTTTAGAAAACAGTCAAACACTTCTGATTTATTTTTTAGGAAGAAAATCCAACACATTCTGGTAACATCATCAATAAAAATTAAGAAGAATTTACTTCCATTGAGTGATAATTCACTCATAGGTCCTGCAATGTCAGTATGAACCAGATCTAGCTTCTCAATGGCTCTGCTCGAACAAGTTGTTGGAAAGGGTTTTTTAGTTGACTTTCCAAATTGACAAATGCCACACAATTTATTTGATTCAGTCAAAGATGGTAAATTTTCCATTAAACTCAACTTGCTAGCATGAATCAATGAAGAGAAATTGCAGTGTCCCAAACGTTTATGCCACAGAGAGGTAGAATTCAAACCATTCTCAGATGCTTGACAGCACACATCATTCCAATTCAAAGGAAAACACCTTTTTTTCATAAGAACAGTCATAACAAACTCTCCTTTGGGATCAACTATAGTGCAGGATTTGTCTTTAAATAATAAGATATAACCATCATCAACCATTTGCCCAACGCTAAGCAAATTTTGGGAAATTTCAGGCACAAGTAGAACTCCAGAAACAAACTTGTTACCTGATGTAGTTTGAATTCCCACAGTACCTTTCCCTTTTGCACGAAGAAAATCTCCATTGCCTATTTCAACATTTGATCTATGTTGATGATCAAGTTCAGTGAAGAGTTCTGCATTTGGAGTCATATGGCTTGAACATCCACTGTCCAACAACCACTGGCTTGGATCAGCAACCTTGGTCTTGCTCAATGCCATAAACAATTGTTCTTCTGCCACCTCAGCCTTATCAATTTTCTGGGGTGAATTATCTCGCTTTTCTGATTTGTTTTTACAAACCTTCTCAATATGACCATACTGATTGCAAGCATGACATCTCACACTCGGTCTGAACCAACAGTATGCCTCTGTATGGTTTCTTTTTTTACAATGTGGACATATTGGAAATTTGCTCCTTTTGTTGGGTGTTTTGTTGTGATGAGTGCCTCCTTTTTCTTTTGACTGGTTGTGTCCCTTCTTTCCAGTATCTGCAATTATTTTTTCCTTGAACTTAGCCACCAAAGCATGCTCAGTGTTATCATCCAAACGTATTGCCCTCCTATGTTCTGAAGCTTGGAGAGCATTTACAAGTTCTGTAAGGGAAAGTTTGGACAAATCCTTAGACTCTTCCAAGGAAGGAATCTTTGATTCAAAGCGTTCAGGGATGCTAACCAAAACTTTTTCAACCACCCGTTTATCAGGCATGGTTTCACCCAGTAACCTCAATTGATTCACCACCTTCATTACCCTATCAAAATAATCTTTGACAGAGTCAGCATCTTTCATCCTTAAAACCTCAAATTCTCTTAGTAAATTGAGAACTTGCATCTGCCTGGTACGATCAGACCCTTGAAACTCTTCCTCCAACTTGCTCCATGCTTCTTTTGCCGTGTCACAGGCCATGATCTTGGTAAACACCACTTCTGTTACAGCAGAATGCAGATATGACAAAGCTCTGTAATGTTTTGCCACCTCTTCATCATGCTATTTGATTTGAGCCAATGTAGCATTTTCTCTTAACTGTGGAGGTAAAGTACCATTTTGAATAACATCCCACAAATTATTAGCCCTCAAATAAGCCTTCATTTTGATGGCCCAAATGGGATAATTACTCCCATCAAATATAGAAGGTGCCTGATGAGAAAAAAGAAGAACTTGTAGCCATTTTAATGGTGTTAGGCAACAAGTAAAAAAAAAAAAATTTATGAGTTTGCAGGATGTTTTAAACAAGGTTTATAAGTGATGAAGCCTTATCGTGATCCCTTAAGGTCTTAATAGAGCTCTGATACCATGATAGTGGAATGATTTTTAAGAACAAATGGCTGCTATAAAATAACTCTGTTATACAACAATAAAACAGAGATGAACAGAGGATGCAAAGCTCACACACATCTTCATTAAAGAAAGCTGATAAATATTACATATAGCATAGAACTTAAAAGATAGCCACTTGCTGAAACGTGGTTTACAAATATCAGTTAATAAACTAAACATAAAACATCCATTATCCCATAACTTAGTTACGGTTTAGAGAAAGACACAGCAGACACAATAACTGTATATATCTAAACTGAAAAAACATGTCGCTTGGTCAAGCATTATCTTCAACATTAAGAAATGGAGAATTTGAGCCGTTTTGTTTTTGGAAAAATAAAGATAAATAAAATAGATGCCTAGTGCTCAAAGAAGAAAAGGCTAGGTAAAATTTTAACTTTGTTTGAGGGATTGAATTTTATGTTTCAGGTGAAATTCCATCAACTGTTGGAAACCTGACTTCTATTAAGCACCTTGATTTTTGGCATAACCACTTGACAGGTACAATATCATCTTTCTTCTCCTTTTCAACTGTAATATGCATATCAATTTGCAATCCTTTTTAAGTATTTGAGATGAAAATTTTAATTGTTAAAAGAATTAATTAGTGCAATGCTTTGACACATAATTGAAGAAAAACGTTTTCCACTTTAAGATTTTTTATTAATTGATTTTTAATACCACAATGTAAAAGAAAAATGAAAATCTATATCTACTACAGAAAAATTAAAAATTTTAGATATTTATAAAAATGAGAAAGAACCTAAATTTAAAACATTTAAAAATGTAAATGTGAAGAGTAATTGATAAAGAACTATATTTTCATGATATTTTTTAAAAAAATTGACATTAAAAATCATAATACATCAATTTTATAAAAAAATTAAAATTTTAATATTTCAATATTTTTTTTTGTCAATTTTTCTGAAAGTTAAATAATGACAAATAATTCGTGACAAATTAAGGGAGTAATCTTTTTTCCATAGTTTGTGCTTGCATATTATTAAGTTCCATTAAATTTTCTGATTCAACTTATGATTTGTAATATATGGATAGTGACGTGTTAAGATTATAGTTTGGATCTATCCATGGTCATAATTTTGGGTTTTTCAGGTTATGGATGTTTGTCTTTTGTTAATATTGAAGTGGGAACACTACTCTATTCCATTGGATTTGCTTCTTTTGGCCTCTACAATATTTCTTCATTCCACTATTCTGAGAAAAAATTATAGAAGAAAAATAGAAAGAAAGAAATTAGAAGTTATAGAATTTTTTTAATTATAGAATTTATAGTATCTGGCTAAAACTTATATGTATAAGAAAGAAGCCAAAGAACATAAAAATCATGTTCTTTTTTTTTTTTGCTTCTATACTTTCATAATATGCGTGTCTTGAATTGCTGTTTGAATTCCTTTGGTTATATTATTGCTATTACTTTTATTTTTCTTTATTATTTCTCTCTCTTTGTTACGTTAATAGATTGTTGCCAATCATGCCTAAATAAAAAAAATTGATGATGACTCCATTACAAGTTGAGTGTTTAGGTTTTCGGACCCACATGTTATGACAATATTAATAATTTTTTTCTACTTTTTTGTTTGTCAATATATTTTTGAGTTATACAAGTAGAGGTAGTCCTCTACATATCTTAAGATTCAAATATAAAAGTTTTAAGTTTTAATGATTGTGTCGGTTAACGAATACTGGCATAATGTGGGATTCCTATAACTTAGCTATTTGATGTAAAAACGAATCACCATCATTTTTTTTATTTAGGTGCAATTGATCACCTAGTTGAATCTATTTTTTCTAATGAAGTCTTAGGCTTAACTTAGGTTCATTAAAAAGTATAGATTTCAGTTTATGAAACAAACTAGGCTCAAAAGTATTACATATGAGGAAGGTATTAGCACCTTCACAACATCCATTTAATTGGTAGCTAATTAATCATAGGTTGTCTTTTTAGCCTGGTTAATTCAACATTTAATTTTTTTCACCTATTTTGTTATATTTATTGTCTTTGTTAATTTATTTTATTTTATCATTTTGTAAATAAATAAAACTCTTTGGTATTTGAATTTTCCTTGAAGACCACAACACTTAGACAAAATCCAAGAAATATTTCTCACCTAGAAATTTCAAGAAGTTATCACTTATAACCTTCTCGAAAATTCTATCATTGGAGAATTTTTATTTATTTGTGTTTCTATTAAATTGACACACACATGAATGTTATGGCTCTATTCCTAATTTACAAAACATTTTGTTTATTAATATTTCATATTTGTAATAACTATTTAAAAAATGAACCTTTTTTGTAAAATTAATGCATGAAATTACCCTCCAACACATATGGCAAGATCCCATAATTATTTTTACTTTGAAAAATTTAAAGAAGTTACCACTTATAACCTTCCTTAAAAATTTCATTTAAAATAATTTTCCTCAAATAATTATAAATTTTTTCTATTTATTAAAATTTATTTTAGTATTTCATCAGATTCTATTTCATGATTTATTGTTTTTATTTTTGTGATAATTATATACAAATAAATCTTTTCTGTAAAAATAATTTATGACTATACTTATGGTAAGATCCCATAATTATTTTAACTCTAAAAAACTTTTATAAAAAGTTACCACTTGTAACCCTCCTAAAAAATTTCATTTAAAAGATTTATCCTTAAATAGTCATCGCTCTTGATTTTTGTAACATGGGTCTTATAGGCACTATCCCACCTCACTTAGAAAATCTAACTTTTCTTGCTCAACATAACATCCGATTTAATAATTTTCATAACTCATTGCCCGTTGAGTTGACTCGTTTGTCTTGGTTGAAATATATAAACTTTGGTAACAACAGTTTTGGTGGGGAAAATCCCATCACTGTTTGATTCCTTTACTGAACTTCAGAGCTTGTTTCTATACGGTAACAACATCTATGATGTTATCTAGTCTTCTTCGGGTTCTTAATTTGTCAAATTTTGAGGATTTGCTCCTATATGACAATGATTTAAAAGTGCAGATTCCTATGGCAATTAGAAATGTTTCTGAATTGAAATGGTTGTATTTGGGAGATAATTTGTTTTCAGGTTGCATATCTTTCTCCATCATCAATATTTTTTTATAGCAAATATTGATTTCAACACTAATAATCTCATTGTAGGTCATCTTTCATCGACTATGTTTGATCACCTTCCTAAATTGCAACGTTTGGATTTTCATAACAACAATCTATCGGGTAGAATTCCAACCAATATATTCAAGTGCCAAGAGTTAGAATTTTTAGCTTTAGGTTGGAATGACTTGGAGGGAAGTTTGCCTCAAGAAATTGAGAATTTGACTAAATTAATCCACTTGCATCTTGACATGAACAACCTAACAGGTACGCTTATTATGGGCCTTCTTTTTAGACAAATTGAAATGATTAGCTGTCATTTTTTTTATATATGAGTTCAAATTTTGGATTTCAAGTTTTACTTTGGTTGAACTTGAAAACTTAAATTAAAAGTAAAAAATATAAATTTCAAATTTAGTATAAATATGGCTGATAGAATTCGTGAAAAGCTGACTTTCTTAATTATTGTAGAATTTATCAGATTTAGACAATTTGATATCCAATTACTTATACCCTCCAAAATACTTGTATCAATGTTTTTTTTGAAAAGCCTAAGTATTTTTATTAAGAACCGCAGCCATTGTGCCATCTAAAGTCTCTAGCCAAGGGGGCTTGGAGACTTCTGATGGCATATGGACCCTGGCTACTCGGTATGGAACACTGTACAATTGCATCAGCGTGCCACTTACAAAAGAACTGCAACACCACTTAAACCTCATTGTTACAAAAATTCCTTCCTTATTAGACTTTGTTAATCCACTGCCTTTACATTTCTAACCTCAGTCACTTAACTTGGAATGGCTCGCAAAACTGTACACAAACCATTCCCTAAAGCATTTTCCAGGACAATGAAGATCACACGAAAATATTACACAATCAAAAGGCATGAATATGAGAACTCAACTGTTCTCATTATCCCTTTCTCTCATAATATGCAAGATATTTCTTCCAGCATCATCCAAAACCTTATGTCGAGCCTTCCATCAGGGATCCATCGCACCACTCCCTTAGATGCTATCAGCCTCCTTCTCTAAAAACAGTCCCATCTTCCTCTCACCACATTTCCCCTCTTCCACAATTTTTGCTTCAAACCCTTTGCTCTTCATGGCATCTTAAGCCCTTCCCTCCTTGCCTTAAGAGTTGTTCCTCCCCCTGTTTATTTCTCTACAGCTAAGTTTTTTCATATTATCGACAGTTTAATTGGTTTTTGAGTACCGAAATGTAAAAGAAAATTGAAAAATCAATATCAAGAATTGCAGATGTTCAAATATAAAAAATTAAGAACCAAAATTAGATTAGTTAAAAATGGAAATGTTGACACCCCAGTTTTGCAGAGAGGGAGTATTACATTCATCAGGTTTCATTTTATTGATATTTTTGTTGTTTACATTTTGTTTTTAATTTTTTAATATTTGAAAATTTATTATAAAAGAAAAGTAGGTAAAAAATAATATCATAATTAATTTAAAATATATATAATGAAAAATTAGTACTAATTATAATATAATTAATCTATATAAAAATAGAACCACCCGTTTTGTCATCTTAAAAAATTAAATATATTGTGCATAATCTTTTTTTAAAAAATAAAAGTTGAATAGAATAGTAACTTAGTGCTCAGGAAAGAAAAAAAGGCTTTATTTGTAGTAAAATTTTAAGGGGAGAATTTCATTTTCAGGTGTAATTCCATCAACTATTAGAGGCTTGACTTCTCTTGAAGCCCTTCACATACAGTCTAACCATTTGACAGGTATCATCTGTCTTCTCCTTTTTATCCTATTTCTGCACATATATATATATATATATATATGCAATCCTTTTTTAAGTATTTGAAATATTTTCATTCTTGGTGACAAAGTAGATAAGGATGCAATAAAAAGATTATTATAATTATATATCAACGATTAAACAAAAGAAAAAAAAAACAATGACACATCAGAGAGTGTATCATTTTCTTTAACTCTATGTGCGCATCAGAAATCATTTAGTTAGAGCAAATTATTTGTCTCTATGTAGAATTGTACTCGTTTCATTAGAATGTTCTTATTCAACTTATGATTGGGGAGTGATGTTAAAGTAAGTTCCAATTGTGCAAAAGGAAGTGTCATTTTTTGTATTTTTATAAAACGACTTCTTCCTCTCTTAACCTTTGTTCATATTTTCTTCAAGGACCGCTTCCAACTCTACCACCTTCATTAATTTGGTTCCGCGCATCAAAGAATCAGTTAGTTGGAGAATTCCCTTCCTCAATATGCAATTTGAGCTCCCTTCAATTTCTCGACTTAGCTATGAATAATTTGGGTGGAATTATTCCAGAGTGTTTTGGAAATATAACTTCCTCTCTTTTACAGATGAATCTATTTATGAATAACTTTCATGGTAAATTATCAAGAACTTTGTTTCCTGAAAGTTGTTCGTTGATAAGTTTTCGCATCAACAACAACCAGCTTGAAGGGCCAATACCACAATCCTTGGTTAACTGCAAGGACTTGGAACTTCTAGATTTGGGGAACAACAACTTAAGTGACACCTTTCCTAGTTGGTTAGGTAAATTGAATCTACAAGTTCTTGGCTTAAGATTCAATAGATTCCATGGTCACATTGTCAATTCTGAAGTTGCATCTTCCTTCTCTCATTTGCGGATCATTGATCTCTCTCACAACGACTTCAGCGGTTGCTTGCCACCAAAACTTTTAGAAAGTTTGAATGCTATAAGCAATGGGTATGAAAAGAAAGGTGAAGTAGAGTTCATGAGAACTGGTAGCACTTACGGTTTCTCTGTGTATTATGATGAATCTTTCTATATTACAATAAAAGGGTTGGAGATGGGGTACACGAGAATTTTAATCTCTTTGATGGTTGTCGACTTCTCAAATAATCAATTCACTGGACATATTCCTGAAATAATTGGAAAACTTCAATCACTTATAGTCCTCAACCTTTCTCACAATAGTTTCACAGGTCCTATCCCGTCATCCTTAGGTAATTTGTCTAAGGTTGAATCATTAGATCTCTCATCAAACAAGCTTGACGGACGAATTCCGGCTCAGTTAAATAATCTTGGATTCTTAGCGGTATTAAACCTTTCTTGGAATAATTTCATTGGATCCATTCCTAGAGGCAGACAATTTGATACTTTCACAAATGATAGCTACATTGGGAACTTGGGTTTATGTGGATTCCCATTATCAAAAAGCTGTGGAAACGATCAGGGTTTGGAACCACCTCCAACAATATTTGATGATGATGAAGATACAACAAAAGAATTGAACTGGAGATTTTCTATATTGATGGGGTATGGATCTGGGCTAGTATTCGGATTGAGTATGGGATACATCGTGTTCACAACTGGAAAACCGTCGTGGTTCATTAAGATGACCAAAAGAGTTCAGCAAAAATATGTTAGAAGGACATAATTAATGCTCTCAGGTGAGTTTTAGTACTTCTAAAAGTATAACAGTATTTAATTACCATTAACATTTTTCTTTTTATCAAGATGTAAGGTTTAGCTTTGACAAGGTTTAAAAAATTTCCCAGGTTGGATGTGTTCCAGTTAAGGACAATACTCCCAAGGGAAGCCGAATCATCCAATAAGACATTGGCAAAAATAGGATTTTGACAAGGAGATTTTTCAAGCCTTGTGTGGTATGGGTTCTACCATTTTATATATTGTCGTGAACTTTCTTTTGTATATATTCTCACAGCTTTTGTTCGACCCTTGAGATGATTTCCTTTTCTTTTTTCAGATTATTAGATTGTTAGTCAATAATTTCAGTTGTATTATTCTTATCCTATTTATTTTATAGATGATTTTCATGTGACCTTTTTGAGATTATGGTATGTATTTTCAACATGATATATATCTTCAACTATCTTAAGTATGAGTCCATGCATTCTCTCTCTCTGGTTATTGCTTTGTGTGTACATCTTCAACTTTTCTTAAGCGCAATATATCTTCAATGTTAATACTTCAACTCTCTTGATGCTCAATGTAGAAGGAAAAAAAAAAAGTTTTGATAGTTAAGGAGCACTGTTGTCCTTCAAATTGGATAGATTTCTCAAATTGGTTTTGCATATCTCTTCCTTCAAGAAAGCAATCTTTTGCAGTCAAATTTATGCACATATTTCACTGAATTAATTAAAGCCTTGGAATCGATTGAGAAGCTGTTCCAAATATCCTAGGTTTTTTCTAGAGAAATATAAGTTTCAGCACAACTTCCTAAGCATATTTTTCTCTTTTTCAAGTGAGTATTTTTATTGCTCTAACACGACCAACCTCATGCATAGTATTAAGATTTTCATCCCAGAGATTACAGATTTTTTTCCCTTTTTTTCTTAGCTCAAATTTTGAATTATTTTTCTTTTTTTTTCTTATGTCATCTTTTGATCGTAAAGATGGATTTAATTATTCAAGATTGATGACAATTATTTTTCTTTTTTTTCCTTTTTTTTTTCATACCTCAAATTTTGGAATTATTTTTCTTTTCTTTTTTTTACCTTAACTCATCTTTTGATCCTAAAAATGGATTTAATTATTCAAGATTGATGACATCTGCAAGCTTGCTCAAAAGTTCTATCTTGATGAGCTTACTCATCAAGAAAAATTGCATATGCAGCATGAATTATGGTATTTTGAACTTGATATTAAGAGAGATCCATATTTGCAAAGTGTTTCAACTCTCTCAAAGCTATGTCAGTTAATGTTAAAAGCAGAAAAATCAGTTGTATATCTTCTCTTGTATCGTTTAATTGTATATGAAATATGAATTGGAGCATTTTGAACTTGATATTAGGCAAGATCCATGTTGGCAAAGTGTTTCAACTCCCTTAGAGCTATGCCAGTTAATGTCAAAGACAGAAAAATCAATTGTATATCCATTCTTATATTATTTAGTTTGACTTATTTTAACTCTTCTAGTTTCTATAACAACTACAGAACATGCATTTTTAGTTAGAAAAATTATAAAGACGAAGTTGCATAATAAGATAGAAAATGATTTTGTTGCTAATTATTCACTTATTTTTTATATTTAGAAAGAGATTGTCAACACCATTTGTCGTGACGTGCAGGTTCGAGAATCCGACCACTAGACATGGAGCACTAGGAGTCGCCACCAATCTTTTTTATCTAGGTGTGATTGGCCCCTTATTGACTCTACTTTAATCGACAAGGTCCTAAATTGACTTTAGGTCCGTCAAAAGAATGATAAATTAGTTTACGGGCTTTAGAGTGGGTTCAAGAGTATGGTTACTCATAGGGAAGGATTAGCACCCCTGTGACACCCGTTCCATAAACGGTACCATTTAATTATATATTATCCTATGATAACCTAAACTGTTGATTTTATTAGCAAATTAAAACAGTTTATTCGATTTTATCGGTGTGACGTGCACATGATGCAATTATGAAATACATGGCATAAAATCTGAATAATGACAAGCGAAAACTTTTTATTGAGGAAGTTTCTCAAATTTGTTCATCATACTAATGGGATCCGAGGATATTCTCTCACTTAAGGAAGTACTTGGGAAACTTGTCTTCGCCAATTTAACAAGTAAATCCCATCATCAGGGTAGTCGTTTGCACGTAAAAATAATATTTTTCGTGAATGCAATCATTAACACGAGTGAAAGACTTATATGAAGGACATTCTCTGAGCCCTCCTATTGTACTGGTGAGACTCGAAAGTATCATTTTACCTAAAGAATTTTTTGAAAGAACTCGCATTCGCAAGCTCTCTTGTAATGTCCCATTATTGGGGTTTTGACTCGTACACACAATATGTCTACATGACATGACATTTAAACGATGCAATAATGGTGCGTGACGTGCTACAAATTCCAATGTCCATTATTAATCACTATCACTACAATTTTATCATTTTTAAAATTTACTTTTTATTGCTTTTTTTTAACTTTAATATATTTTATGCTTTAGTTGCTCTCTTTCCCATATATCTTTTAGAAAGCAAAATTATTCACTTACTTATTTTATTACTTTTCTTCCTATATGTGTTTTACATAGCTAAAGATTTTATTATTTTTTTGTATCTACCCTTTAAATTTTCCTTGTTTATCATTGCAAAACTCTATATTGTCTTATGTATTTTATCTATTATTTTTGTGCTTA
Source organism: Theobroma cacao (assembly GCF_000208745.1). Lineage (NCBI taxonomy): Eukaryota > Viridiplantae > Streptophyta > Magnoliopsida > Malvales > Malvaceae > Theobroma > Theobroma cacao. Next base: position 7,553,610 of record NC_030856.1, read on the forward strand.
TTATGATTATCAATATTATCATTTTTTATATTTATTTTTATAATTTTTTTTACACTTATTTAAGATTATAAATATTGAAACTCGAAATTAAAACCCTCCGATTATACTGGTGGAGTTTTAATCAAAATCCTTCACCAAGGAAAATTAATTCGGGATTGAGACTTCTCGCATCCCAAACGAATGCCCATCATCATGTCAATTCAAAATAACCAAAAGAAATTTTTATCATATTTCTTCTTTATATATATATATATATATATAGCTAAATATTTTATTATTACCTTTTTCATGTCTGTTTATGTATATTTTATATAACTAAATATTTCATCTTTTCTTTTGCTTTTTACATCTATCTAAGTACATTTAAGTCATTATTTTCATCCTAATCATTCTAACGAAATAGAATAGACTTAAAATAAAATAAGATAAGCGTTCCAAGAAATTCACCTTTAATGGACTAGGCAAGAGTCCATTATTTTTTGTCATTGTTGGGCTTTCACAAATTTAGGCCTTATCCACTTTTCTTTTTCCCTTTCTGTTGGTCCCATTTTATTTTCTTCTTTTCTCTTTTCTTTCAGTGGGCTTTTTCTATGGGCTATCCCATTGCTTTCCTCGACTTCTTTTTTTTGGATTTTCTTTCTATTTGGGCTTTATACTTTAGATGGCCCACTTTCCCTTTTTTTTCTTTCTTTTCTCTTTTTTGGTGCCCTAGTCGCCTCCATTTTTTCTTTTCTCTTTTTTCCTTTGTTTTTTCTTTTTTCTTTTCTTTGTTTTCATTCTCGCTTCTTTCTCTCTCTTTCCCACTCCTTTTTTCTTTTACTCTCACTTTCCCTAAATGACATCGTTTTGGTGCCCTTTCTAACCCAACCCTAACTATTTAAACTTTTTTTTCGATCTCCACCGTCATTTCTTTCACCCCTTTTATCTCTATAACCACCATTCTTTCTTTCTCTTTTTGAAAGAAATCCGGCCACCACAAATACCGATCGGTATTAGTGACCACTGTCGGCCACCACTGTCATCGCAAGCCTCCGTTTGCTGGCACAAAAAAATCCTCAAAATTTCACTAAAGGTTCCTTTCAATCTCCTCTACCCTTTAATCGGATTACTTTTTCCCAAAAACCTCTCATTTCTCCTAGATCTAAGAAAAATGAGACTTAAAAAACTACTATTTTTTGGGTTATGGTTATGAGGTTGCTAGAAGCTAAGGTGTAAAACCCGACCCTATAAATACATGTCATGACATACATGCACTGAGTAGTATGTTATTATGTTAGGAAAAGCACCTAAGAATAGACGAAACTCGGTATTGTACCTAATGGTACACTTGAGTTGATTTAACCTCGAACTAGTTCAAATAGGAATTTTAGGATGAAATTTAATATTTTATAGTCCAAGAATGACTAAAAATGATTGTTCGGAGTTCGAGGGTTCATTTGGGGTAAAATTAGAAATTTTGATATTCAAGGGCAAAATCGTCATTTTGCCACCTAAGATAATAATTTGATCATGGAGTGAAATTTTTGACCAAGATTAACTATTTGGAGTATAATTTAATGATAGGAAGTGAAAAAGTTTAATTTTGGTAATTTTTGGAGTGTAAGGGCAAAATCGTAATTTTGCCACCCACGGACAAAATTTGAGATTTTGAGAGAATTTAGATCAAATTTGACAAATTTGAGAATGGTATGAGTATAAGGGATGAAAAATATGTCTATGGGCAATTTTTCAATTTTTGGGGCAAAAATGTAATTTTTGACTTTTACGGGGGCAAAAGTGTAAATTTCAAAAATTTCTCCACCGAGACTTTGGATGAGTCTGAGAATTTTATCTAAAGCTATGAATATATGAGACAAGTGTATGGTAAAAATTTGGAAACAAATGGATGAAATTTTAAAAATGGGCCAATGGGAAAGTGACACGTGGCATTTTTTTAATGAAATAATATTATTTTAATGAAAAGTCAGCCATTTAAACCCAAATTTTGAGTGCTGGCCGGCCATAAGGAAGAAAAAGAGAGGAAATAGAGAGGAAAGGAAGAAAAAAAGAAAAACCAAAGAGAAACAAGAAAATTCAAAGGGAAATTCGCGGTTTTCGACCGTTTACGCGTCTAACGGTAAGATTTTTCGATTTTAGCTTGATTTCTACCTTTCCTATGCCTTTATTTCCATTTAGCATGCTTGAGGAGAGAGATCAAAAAGTGATATCAAGGGCTGGACGAAATTCTAGGGGAGAGAAATTGAAATTTTTAGGTTTTGATTTTTAGTTAAATTGATAGTTTTAGTTAGTTAAATGTGTTTAGAAATTAAATTGGGCAAGAAATCATTAAATTTTCACAATACCCACTCTTGGCTGGATGCTCAATGCTGTACAATGATGATGAATTGATTTTATTCTAAGGAAAATGAAGAGAAAATGATGAAAAACGATTAAACGTGATAGAAAAACAAAGTAGAAAATTAACCGAGTTAATGTCCCATTTTTGGCCGAATTTTCCAAGGAAGGGAGTGAGCTGATTTTGTTGTTTTTAGAAGGTTATTGGCTGATATTTAATGGTTAGAAATGTTGGAGAGAGAATGGGATGATTTAGAGCTAAAATGGAGCGCGTTAGCAATTTATCGGGCAAAGTGCCAAAAATAGGTTAATACCGCGTTTAAGCCGTTTTAGGCTATTGCATTTCATACCATGCATTAGTATAGGATTTAAGTTAATTATATAGTGATTTAGCATCAATGTGATGAATTGTGTAAATTTTTGTAATGTGTCTAGGAGGAGAGCCTTCCGGAAAAGGCAAAGAAGTCGTACCCGACGAGTAGTGATCGGGGCGCTTAGAAAGCTTTTAGTTTGTACAAACGGTGAGTAAACTTATTATTATTGTAAATTATCTAGAGTTTATTTTTAAATGCCCTTTATGTATTTTATGAAATGAAAACGAGATTAAAACGGGATTTTTGATGTTTTAGGAATAAATGTGACAAATAAAAATATATTGTATTGATTATGAAATTGAGTAATTGGAGGCTACAAATTGACTTGAAAAATATATATTTTCCTAGGAATGGCTTATGAGAAATGAGTATATGTGGCTATATTTTGTGAATGCATTGGGAAATTTATGTAAGTTGTTTTACTATGCAGGCTGGATAAATAAATAAAAGCCACGTTATACTGTCGAAATTTTATTAAAATTGGTGGGTTAGTCACTGCAGTGACGGGTTTCCGTGGACTGCCTATTAGAGGGGCACGGTAAACCCAGTTATATAGTTACTCCGGTTGTAGAGGCGAGGAGGGTAACTCCTGGGGTAGTATTAGAGCTCACTTCACGTCGAACCCCCACGTGAATGTGTAACTCGGCCAACGCCAAGGAACGGCTGGTTTTAAAAATAAAAATGTGTTTCACGTGTGAATATTTTAACACCCTTGGCGGACTCGGTTAGATGCCTCGGCCAAGGTATCCCCGAGGATTAGTTTTGGCTTGAGCCTTGTTTTAATAAAAGACATAAGCCTTAACAACTGTTTTGGTAAATTACAAATATTTTATGGTTTAAGAAATAAATTGAAAACATTATGAAATGGGTTGAAATTTGTTGTTTAAACTTGCCTCCATTTTACTCGCCTTTAGATATTTATGATAATGTCTGTTTACTCATTGGGATTGCAAAATCTCACCCAACTCCTTTCCACCCATTTCAGGTTCAGTATAGACTGTAGATAGCTGATCTCATCGAGGACTACCATTGGATCTGCATTTTCCAAACCGTAGGTTCACAGTCCTCTTTACTTTTGTTTATTCGGGGGCCCTCTTGTTATTGTAAATTAAATTAAATATTTTGGCTTACTGTATTTCAGTATGTATAAATTTATTTAGCTTTTACGCTATAAAAATTATTCACGTATAACTCTATAAATATTGTTTTATAAGAAAATAGAATATTTTCCTTAATATTTCTTTTATTTTCTTATTATATTCAAATAATCGTAATTTCGTTTTAAATGAAGATTTTAGACTTTTAAACTCATTTTGAATATGAATTATGTGTTTTGTACTTGTATATTACGTTTTAGCCAGTTTCGAAATTTTTGAGAAAAACATGACCAAAATACCCCTGTGTGGCGAAAATTTTATTTTGATTGTTTTTGATCTAAAATAGTGTATATTCTCTAAAAACTCGATATTTAATAACGATTGCTCACAGGAAAGGAAAGAAACTGATATGTAAGCCTTGCGGGGTTTTGGTTGGCATTCCGAATAATGAGTGTCAATCGGGACGTCGCGGCGATTGTCATGTGCTTGAGGCAGGTTCCGGGTCGTGACATAAGGTCTTTACTTTTTATGTTTTCCTTTTTTTTTTGGCAAGGATAGCATCTCTATCACTTCTTCCTCTTTTTTCAAGATTTTTTCTTAAAAAACACTATCCTCTTTTCCTTTTTTTTTTTTGTAATTTGAGGGTTCTTATAAAACCTAATTGTCCATATTTTTGGACAATAGGGAGAGGGGGTAATCATGTGTTCTAGGTTAAAGGTGATTTGGAGAGAGAGTCGAGGGTGGCTTTATGTAGCAAGGAGGTGATAGCCTTCTAACAGGTTGCCATCCTTAAACTTTTCTTGGAAAACTTCAATCACTTAAAGTTTTCAACCTTTCAGACAATAGTTTAACAGGTCCAAAAACTATTTTTCACTTGCTCTGCTTTCATTTGCATCATATATCTAGCAAAGCATAACATGGTATTAGAGCGTTAATGATCTTAGAGGCCTGTTAGCAAGCTTAAAAAACCTTCATAGCACATAAACAACCTTCCATTCAACAAAGTATGGCATCAAGTGGCAGTACAACAAGTTTTTTTGCACCAATCTTCAATGGTGAGGGTTATGCATCATGGATTGTCAAAATGAAGGCTTTTCTAAAAGCATTTGATCTTTGAGAAGTTGTTGAACATGGAGGAGAAACCCCTCAGTTGAAAGCCAATCCATTATAAACCAAATAAGATAGCATAGTGAAGAAGTAGCCAAAAAGTACAAGGCACTATCTCATATTCATGCTGCTGTAACAGAGTCTATATTTGCAAGAATTATGGCTTGTGAAACAGCCAAGGAAGCATGGGATATACTTAAAGAGGAGTTTCAAAGGTCAGACAGAACCAAAAAGATGCAAATTCTGAATTTGATGAGGAAATTTGAAGTGATGAAGATGAAAGAGAATGAGTCTGTGAAAGATTTTGTGGATAAGCTCATGAAGATAGTCAACCAAGTTAGGATTTTTGGGAGTTGAGCTTTCAGATGCAAGAATTGTGGAAAAGGTGCTGGTGAGTATTCATGAAATATTTGAGTCAAAGATTGCAACTCTTGAGGAATCTAGAGACTTCACCTTAATGACAGTGTAAGAGTTGATAAATGCTATTCAAACTGCTGAAACAAGGAGACAAATCAAGCTTGATGAGCATACTGAGATAGCTTTGCAAGCAAAGTTTGAGGACAAGAATGTCCTTCATGACGGCAACAACAAGTTTCAAGATGATACAAGGAACAAAGAGAAGGCAACAACTTCAAATCAGAGGCAACAGGGTAAGAAAACTAGAAATGTAGTGTGCTCCTATTGCAAAAAGTCTAACCATGCTAAAAAATATTATTGGTTTAAGCTAAATGTTAAGTGCAGGAAGTGTAATAAGCTTGGTCATGTGGAAAAGGTATGCAAATACAAGGCTACTCAACAAAACCAGCAAGCTAAAGTATCAGAGGAAGCTGAGACAATAAAAAAGTTATTTATGGCATCAGAAGGCAAAACGGGAAAGACACATTAGACTTGGTTAATTGATAGTGCTTGTTCAAGCCACATATCACCTAATGCATCCCTGTTCACCATAATTGATCATAATCAATGTGCAAGGATAGAAATTGGGAACAGAGAGTTTCTGAATGCCATTGGTAGAGGTATAGTTGTTGTATCAACATCAAAAGGAACCAAGTATGTCTTACATGTCTTTCTAGTGCCTCAAGCATGTCAGAACTTACTTAGTGTTGGTCAAATGGTAGACAATGACTATACCTTGCTGTTTAAAAACAAAGTGTGCACTATCATTGAGCCTTTAGGCAATGTTTTAATGTCTCTCAAGATGAGAAATAGATGTTTCCCTCTAGATTGGCATCACATGAGTCTAAAAGTTGTTGAAAAGGATGGTTATGATGTGTTTGAGTTATGGCATAAGAGATTTGGGCATTGAAACTATTCTACAATGAAGTTACTGAAATCTAACAATTTAGTGACAAAATTACCCTTCATACATGAACACACTGATATTTGTGAAGTCTGCCAACTAAGAAAGCAAACAAGGTTGCCATTTCCTTTGAAAAGCACTAAGAGGGCCTGTGAAAAGCTTGAATTGATCTATTCTGATGTTTGTGGTCCAATGAGTGTTGAATAACTCAGTGGTAGTAAGTACTTTGTGTTGTTCATTGATGACTACACCAAGATACTTGGATTCATTTCATTAAGCTTAAATCTGATGTGTCTTCAGTATTTAAGAAGTTCAAAGCCTTTGTTGAGCTTGAATCAATGTGCAAGGTGAAATTTTTAAGAGCTAACAATGGAAGGGAGTTCAGTTCAGATGAGTTTGAAGGGTTTTTATTTACTACTAGTATTAAACATCAATTCACTGTTCCATTTTCACCTCAACAAAATGGGGTTTGTGACCAAAAGAATAGAACAATATTGAATATGGTTAGGTGCTTGCTGTTTGCAAAATCAATGCCTAAGCATTTTTGGGTAGAAGCAACAAATACTGCTTTTTATCTACAAAATATTCTTCCAACAAGGGCTTTGGAGAAGTTGACACCCTATGAAGCATGGAATAATATCAAACCTACTGTTGACCATCTTAAAGTCTTTGGATGCATTTGTTATGTGCATGTTTTAGAGGCCAAAAGAACCAAGCTGGAACCAAGAGCCAAGTTAAGAGTTTTTCTTGGCTACAATTTGCAATCCAAAGGTTATAGGGTGTTCAATTTGAGCTCCAAAAAGTTTCCAGTAGCAAGGGATTTTAAATTTGATGAGCAAACTTATTGGAATTGGAAGTCAAAAGTGATTGAGGCTTCAAAAGACAGGCTGATTGGTCTAGGGACATTACCAGAATTGGTTCATTAACCTTTGAAGATCCTAATGATGAAGAATTTACAGTCAGGGGCACCGGGACTCTAGAAAGCATCTATGACAGATGCAATATGGCCATTACAGATACTACAAGTTACTCAGAAACCAAAGAATTAGTTCACTGACAGGCTGCCATGAAGGAGGAGCTAAGTGTGATTGACAAAAACAAAACTTGGTCCTTGCTTGATAGAACAGATTCTATGAATGTCATTGGCACCAAATGGATTTTTAGAACCAAGTTCCATGCTGATGGCTCAATCAACAAGCATAAAGCTAGGTTGGTTGTAAAAGGTTATGCTCAATGACCAGGAATTGATTTTACTAATACATTTGCACCAATGGCCAGATTTGAGACAATTAAACTTTTGCTTGCAATAGCTGGTGGTCTTGGTTGGGAGGTTCATCATCTTGATATCAAATCAGCATTCTTGAATGGAGTCCTATAAGACAATATTTATGTTGAAATACTTGAAGGGCTGAAAGTTAATGATAGGGTCAATAAGGCCTGCAGTTGCATAAGGCCTTGTATGGTTTTAAACAAGCCCTTAGGGCCTGGTACAACTGAATGGATAGCTATCTAGAGTCAAAAGGGTTCTACAAGAGTGTAAATGAACCTACACTTTATGTCTTAAAGGTCTAGGATCAAGTAAAGTTGATGATTTCTTTATATGTAGATGATCTGTTTGTTACAAGCATTGGAAGAAAACTAATAACTCAATTCAAGGCAACCACAAAGATTGAGTTTGACATGACCGATTTGGGATAAATGAGGTACTACTTGGATTTCAAATTGATCAGTCTGACCAAGGTATCTTCCTTTATCAGAAAAACTATATTGCTACAGTTTTGAAAAAGTTTAACATGGAGAAATGCAAATCAGTTGCAACTCCAATGGTTGTAAATGATAAATTCAATGATGCTAACTCTCCTAAACTCATTGATCCTTCTATCTACAGAAGCTTAATTGGTAGTCTACTTTATCCACGTGGATCAAGGCCTGACATCATGTTTTCAGTGAGTTATCTCTCAAGATTTATGCAAAGTCCTTCTGTTTAGCATCTTTCAACTGCCAAGAGGATTTTGAGGTATTTGCAAGGCACTCTTGACCTTGGCTTACACTTCAAATACTTGGATGAAGTAAAATTATATGGTTACAGTGATAGTGATTATGCTGGAGATGTCAAAGACTTCAAAAGCACCTCTGGTTATGTGTTTTTCTTAGGAAGTGCTGCATTTAGCTGGAATACTAGAAAGCGAGAAGTGGCAGCTCAGTATACTGCTGAAGCAGAATATATTGCTGCTGCAGCTGCAGTAAACCAAGGAGTTTGGCTCAGAAAATTGCTTCTAGATTTAAAGTTTGATCAACAAGAAGCAACTGAATTGTTCTTGGATAGCAAATCAGCAATGGCTATTGGCAAGAACCCTGTAAATCATGGCAGAACCAAGCACATTAATGTGAAGTTCCATGCAATTCGAGAAGCAGAAAAATTGAAGGAAGTCAAGTTCAGCTATTGTAATTCAAATAAGCAAGTAGCCGATATCTTCACCAAGGCATTACCAAAGGAGAGGTTTGAAGACCTTAGATTGATGCTAGTGGTTTGCAAAGCAAGTCCTAAGGAGGACTGTTGAAATAAGACTTGCATTGAAAACCACATCAGTGCATGCTATTAACCTTAGGACCATATGTGACCATTTTGTATTAAGATAGCTAGTCTTTTATCAAATCATGATAGCTATGCATCTAGTGAATGACTTAAGTGATGATTAGCATGTATTCTTGTGCCTAGCTTCTGATGAAAGCTTACTTGTTAAGTTTTGCTATGTATATAAACTATGTCAATGCATATCAGAAATATGAAGCTTCTGTTATTCCAAAAACTATCTTTCACTTGCTTTGCTTTCATACTCATCATATATCTAGCAAAGCACAACACATGCATGGCAGTACAACCTTGCTCCAGTATGCGAGTCTATCCAATTCAGCAATTCTCATAATATCATTACACAAGATTAAAACTGAAATGCATTTACTATAACTAAACTAACTGCAGCTTTTACAAGTAATATCAAATGCAATTAACCACTGAATTACACTAATAAAAACAACCAAACCTAACATCTGCATTACCATAATAAGAACAACAGTCAACCACTAATTTCATCAGACCATAACTTTCTTACAAGATGCTATAGGCATAAGAGCCCCTCTTGAAACGACCTTAATTAGTCAGCAGCCCGATGAGGTTTCTCTGCGGTGCTGCCATGGTCATCTACTTCTCCATCAGTTTTCTTTCTTTCCTTTTTATTCTTTGGTTTGTGAATAAACATCATCCTCTCTGTCATGCTTACACCCCTGGTCGACGGCACTTGTTTGATTTGGGGTGAATGCCCTGAACTAGTTTCCTTTCTTGGAGGTTTTGCACATATTCTAATCTCAAAGTAGGAAAAACAAAAAGAAAACAGAGAATTAATGTTAATTAAGAAATTAACTTGTCTTAACAGATTACTGAAGAAAATAAATTTTGCAAATTATAAGAAATATTGGCTTACATGGCCGTTGCTTTCTTCTGGTAATTAGCCTAAATTTGGATGTTTGGATCAACGCTTTTGGCAAGGAAGACTCAGCAACAGAACCATCAATTAGCAAATGGAGAAAAATCCCTGGTTCTTTGTTTCTATATTTTGATCTTCAAGGTGTTGGAGCCTCAATTAAAGGTAAAAATTTGCACGTCATTCAAAATTTTCAAGCTGTAACACATATAATGGTCTTGCTTTTTCCTGCTGATTAACTCCATGCCATCAGTGGACTGCGAGCGGTGTCTTTCGTGACCACTTTGGAAATTGAAAATGCAGTTTTTTGATCAAACTTGAAAGCTGTTCTACATATAGAGTAAAATTATGAACTATTTATTGGAATTTGTCGATAGCATGGGATGAGGGATTTCGTAAGGTGATCTTGACTATATATAACAAATCTGCTGCACAGTTGATTCAAATAGAAAAAGATGAATTAAATACTAATCCAATCATTTGATAAATTTTCTTGTAAATGTGACTTTTTAATATCCTGTTGGTACGAAACTTCTCCAGGATCTTCTTAAAGTTAGTGCTTCAATTTTATTAAACAATATGAAAATTTCATTCCACGTGTTATTTTAACTTAAATATATTTATTTTTATTTCTTTTTTAAAAAAATAATGTTTTTGATTATTGTTTAATTTCTCTTCTTGACTCTTTTCAGTTTTGTTAGTCCTTTCTTTCTGCTCTAACACGACCGACCTCATGCATAGTATTAGTTTGGTAGTCGGGTTTTTCATCCCAGACATGACTGATTTCTTTGGCTGCATGCATTGAAATTGATTGGAAAAAGATATATCAGCATGTTCATTCAAATGAAAAAAAATTATTATTCACTTCAACTAAAAAAGAAAGATACATTCAAATTCCATATTTTCATTTCAGAAGGATGAAATGGTAGTAGTTTCTTTTAGTAAATATTGGGTTTATCACTTAATCTCTGATAGGATTACTGTTCTTTAATTTGTAATTAAATTTTGTGCTGAATGATAAACTTTTTATTTGTACATTTGATGAATTTCTTCCGAGGATATTTAAATGACATATAATATTATGAATCAGTGATAATTAAGTTAAGTATGATATAGTATAATTATGAATTTAATTTTGGATATAATAATGTATAAAATTTTTGTTTTATATAGTCATTTATATTGTTATATATGATCTATTTCAAATCTACCTTTATTGTTTAACAAGAACAAAGATGAGAGAAAATGGGCATAATCATTGAAATTACATAAAGGAAATCAAGTAATGCACCACTGAAGACATAAAAAAAGATTTGCTGAAGAAAAAAACAAAAGCATATACGTTCTCTCTTTTGTTTACCCCGAAGTACTAGCATCACCAAAAAAATTAAAATCTTGTGTACTCCATGTTGAATGCGGGCATATTACTATCAAGCATTTAAGAAGGAATAAAGAATGTGTGGAAGGTAATAATATCAATTATTGATTCCATCCTCCTATATACACTGTCTAGACTCTAGAGAATACGTTCGACTGCATCCTGTAATTAGGAATTAAGGAAGAAAAATGTTGGTGAATTTTACCCATTAATTCCAAACAAGAAAAGGAAAAGGAACCTTATACCTTACAACTATATACTGTGTCAAGTAAATCAAGTTAATGTTTAGTCATTTTGTAATTACTTGTTAGTTTTGGTTGGGGGTGCTGAAGGTCTATAATAAGAGTAGAAAAAACAAAAATGCTTGATTTGAGGTGACGTTTATTGAAAGAATTTTCTCTCAAGAGACCAATAAATTAGGGTCCCATGACTTGAGGAAAAGGTGCGTTCAAGTATTGCCATTGAAAATCATAATAAATCTTTCTTTATTTTTATGATTGAAAATAAATTAATTACAATCGAGTTTTTGATCAAAAGTCAAGTCGTCGACCGAAATGAAAGTTCAAACGAGGCTATTCAACCGGGCTGAAGACCTTCTAGTCTCTGCCCATCTTCAAACGTAAACGCATTTTAAATGATGGCAGGTGAAGATCTTTATTTACGCATTTTAAAATTTAAAATTCCCAAGTCCACATACTGCAGCTAACAATGGGAATAATCAACAATTTTCTCTCTAATCGTTGTACAAGTTACAATTTTTTATTATTGCTTATTTTCTTATATACTCATTTTCTAGCTGGTCTCTGCTTTCATTAGCTTCCACCAAACTGTCGAAAAAATATTCCTAAGAAAATTATTCCAACACATGGATTAATTTGAAACAAAGGAATATAAAAGAATAAAAATGAAAGTAATTGACTATACAAAGAAAGGTAAACTAAGAAGAAATTAAATTTTGAATAATTTAGAAATTGTATCACTATATATTTGTTTACATCATATGCGTTTTAATTATACAATTAACTGAAAATCTTATTAATGATAGAATTTCAAGAAAGTTGTAAAAGATGATTTTTTTTTATAAAAAAATTAATCTCGTAGGTTTTAAATCCACATATATATCCAATAAAGAAAGACTTGAAACGAATATAAGCGTTCTTGACTTAGTTTCCAGCCCCTCTGACCGTCTCTGTCATGCCTTAACGTTTGGAATTAGACTTCTGTTAGAATTGGACAGCTTTAGAGCTTGTTTTTCTTGGCACGATACAGAGGCGTCAACAATGGAACAGAACAAGCATTTATGACAAGTTTATTATACTTTGTTTTTTAGTTAAGAGAAACGTGTGAACACTGGAACAGTTTTTGAAATTGCAGGAGCATTTTACAGATTTCTTGTTCAATATGTATTTGGTGTCCATAACGTGTGGAGACCGACGCTTCATTAACAATCAAACATTTGCTTTTCCTACCTGAAACGATCATTTGTCCATTTTGCTTTTCTTTGATTTGCAGGGCCTTTTCACGGTGCAAAAATCTATAGAACTAGTCAACCGCATAGCTTCGCAAAGAATGCTTCAAGCCTTCAACCAAGTTCGAAACGTGCGTCTGCTAATATTTAAAGAATGAGAGCATCAACCAACACAATGATGCAACAAACTCCGTTGTTTCTTTTTAAATTTGTCTCAACCACAAATATAACCGTATGGAAAATACTGGCTTCCTCCTCCCTCTTGTGGTGTTACTCAACTTTGTGGCTGCTTTCTCGGCAGAATCACCCAATATCACCACTGACCAATTGGCTCTTGTTGCATTAAAAGCCCATGTCACTCATGACCCTCAAAACATATTGGCAACCAACTGGTCTACTACTACCTCCGTTTGCAATTGGATTGGTGTCACTTGCAGATCCGATCATCAAAGAGTCGTCACTCTTAATCTTTCTGACATGGGTCTTGTAGGCACCATCCCACCTCACTTGGGAAATCTCTCTTTTCTTACTCAGCTTAACATCCGAAACAACAATTTTCAAGGCTCGTTACCCATGCAGTTGGCTAATTTGTCTTCCTTGCAATATATAAACTTCGGTAACAACAACTTCGTTGGGGAAATCCCATCATGGTTTGATTCCTTCACTCAACTTCAGAGATTGTCTCTGTACAGTAACAACTTCTCTGGTATTATCCCATCTTCTTTGGGTTCTTTGTCAAAGCTTAAGGAGTTGTTCCTATATGACAATGATTTGAAAGGGCAGATTCCTGTAACCATCGGAAATCTTTCTAAGTTGAAATTGTTGGACTTGCGACAGAATCAGCTTTCAGGTTGCATATATTTTTTCGATCTTCAATATATCTTTATTGTGAATATTGGTTTCAACACTAATAATCTCATTGGAGGTCAACTTCCATTGGCTTTATTTGATCACCTTCCTAAATTACAATTTCTAATGTTGGAATGGAACAATGTTTCAGGTAAAATTCCAACCAGTTTATTCAAGTGCCAAGAGTTAGAAGATTTAATTTTATCTAACAATGCCTTGGAGGGAAGTGTGCCTCAAGAAATCGGAAATTTGACTAAAGTAAACAACTTGTTCTTCAGTTCAAACAACTTAACAGGTATGCTTACCATGGACATTCTTTTAGACAAATTAAAATAATTAAGTGGTAATTTATTTTTATTTGTGAGTTTATATTTATGATTTCAGTTTAATTACACAAGTAAATAAAAATCTTACGAATGATATATAAAAATTGACAATACTACGAAACGGGCCCAAACACTAGTAAGATTTAAAATTCACAAAATTATTCGATAAAGAAAGTCTTGAAACGAATATAAGTGTTCTAGACTTAGCAGGTTTCTAATGGTGTGGGATACTTTTGACTATGGAGAAATGAATTCCAATTTCTTAGCTCCTGCCCTTCGTACTGTCTTAACATTAGAAAAAATATGACTTCCACTAGCTTAGAGCTTGTTTTTCTTGGCAAGTTACACAAGTGTAAAAACTGGAACGAAGCAAGCATTCATGACAAGTTTATTAGACTTTTGTTTTTTGGCTAATAGAGAAGTATGTCCATACCCATATATGAAGTAAAGCTCTGTTTTTAAGAATAAGATCAGTAATACCCACACCACTGCAATTCCTTGGTTTACAAATTCTCTCCCAATTAATAAGATGTAATTTCCTTTTCTCGTTTGACTCACCCTATAAAATCACCTCTGAATTTTGTCTAACTCATTTTAAACCAAGATTGGCATTTGGAACAAAGACATTTAGTGAACATGGAGACCAGATGGAACAACTCTGATTAATGTAGTACGACCACCAATAGAGAGTAGCTTCGATTTCCAGCAAGCTAACCTGGCTTCAAAACACTCCAACAACAGACACCAAAAATTAACCGAATTAGCACTAGAACCCAATAAGAGGCCCAAGTGCATAGTTGGCCCAAGAATTTAGAGTGCTCTAATCCACGCCAATTCCATAAAGAACGCTTTTCTGAAAATTGATTTTCGGACCTGCCACAGCTCCAAAACATCTTAACACCCTTTTGATTTTAGTAAGATCCTTGAAATCAGGTTTACAGAGAACAAGTGTGTCATCAACATATTGTAGATGCGTAACTATGAAACCATTTCTCCCAATAACAGCACCTCTGAACAGTCTGAGGTCAACCGCCTTATACATTAAAATCCCAAAATCCTCAACCACTAAATTAAAGAGAAAAGGATAAACTGAGCAACCCTGTCTCAATTCTCTATACATCTTAAATTGGCGAGTAGGAATGCCATTAACAAGAATCGAGACAACAATACAAGAAACGCAAAAACTGATATCCAATTCCTCCATCTATCACCAAATTACCTTTTCTTTATAACAAGATCCATAAACCCCTAATTAACACTGTTGAAAGCCGTTTCAAAATCAACTTTAAGTATTAAACCACGATTACCATATTTTCGCATATTATCCACAACTTCATTTGTGATCAAGGAGCAATCAAGAATCTGTCTACCCTTTATGAATGCAAATTGGTTATTACCAACCACCTCCTTAACCACCCTCCTCATATAATTAGCCAAAACCTTTGCCATAATCTTGTACAAACTACTAACCAAACTAACCGGATAAAAGTCCTTCAGTCCTTCAAGATCACATACCTTAGAAATGAGAGTAACGAAGGAAGCATTGATCTTCTGATCCATAAACCCTGTAACAGAAAAGTTACCTACAAGCTACATCACACCGTCTTTAATCCATCTCCTTTGCTTCTTGAAGAAGTTCAAATTATACTCGTCTGGTCCTGTAACTTTATTACTATCACAACAACTCTCAATCGGTTCCTAAACCTCCTCCATGGAAAATGGTTTTTCCAACTGATTTGTTGAATTTTTGTACAAAGTCTTAAAGCTGCAGTGCAACTCCTTGAGTTTAGCAACCCTTTTCCCACTATAAAGATTTTCATAAAAATTCGCAACCTCTTCTTTAATCATACCAAGGTTGTCCACTAACCTTCCCTGGATTATTAAACTATTAATAGAGTTAACCCTTCTTCCAGAAGCTACTGCATGAAAAATTTAGTATTATGATCTCCTCCCAAGAACCACCTAATTCGAGATTTCTGCTACTACGATCTTTCTTCAGCCTTACAAAGCTCCGACGGTCTAGATTTCATCATTACTAATTCATTCCTTATTTCAATATCCTCACCCCCATCTTGAGTAGCCATTGTTTTCTCATGAATGGACAATCCAAGCTTCTCGATCTCTTCAGGTTGTTATGCCATTCCTTAATTTTAGGCTTCATGGCTCTCAATCTGTGCCAAATTCCGCTATTGCTCGACTCCCCTGAATCACTATTCTACTAAGCAAACTCAAATATTTTTTGGAACTCTCCATTATCCAACAAGTGGTTAAATATTTTGAATGGTTTCAGACCCCAATTAAGCACCTCTCCACTAGATCACATTGGATTGCGATTTGATAAAGATCTTGGAAGGCATTTTGAATCATGTTATCTTGCCAATCAAAGAAAATAGGATTCACCAGAAATCTGTCAATTCAGCTGAAGGATGAACTCCCTCTAATTCTTCCCCCGAGTGAATTTGCCCCCTACCATAGGCATATTGATCATTTGAATGGCGAAAATTAAGCCAACAAAGTCCACAGAGCTCCTATCATCATCCAAACCACTACTACGCTCCCTACTGTTCATAACCGCATTGAAGTCACCTCCAATGCACCACTTAACACTTAGATCCCTTGATTTATCAATCAAATCAAGCCGTAGCTCACTTCTGGCCTCAACCTCATTTCGATCATAAATGTTGCCCAAACCACAATTTCAATCCCCTTTTCTGATACGATCCACTAACAGGATGTAGTGCCTTTCCACTATACTTGAATCTAACTCAAAAAAGCTTCTCTCCAACCACCTCTGATTGTTTGAATTTAAAGTCTTGAGCCCCCACTAAGAACTTGATATATCTACTAAACTTTCTACTCAACTTCGACTCTTGTAAAAAAACAACATCCGGTTTTGTCCTACCAACGAGTCTTCTAACTGCTCGCTTCTTCTCTCCTCTGCCTAAACCTGTTACGTTCCAAGTTACAAAAATCTTAATCACAATAGAACACACAAAACTCACAAGAAGTTATTGTGCTGCTTTCGCCCTATTTTCCTCCTCCAATCTAGAAAACTCACAGACCACTTCACCTCTATTGGTTTCAAAAACAAATCCCAATCGAGATGACACATTCCAGGTTGTTTCAGGTTCTTGAATAATAATCATGTTTCTTCTCAATATGTCGCTGTCGGAAAGGGAGTCATATGAATTCCTACCTGACATAATATCCCTGAGATTTCTTCTGATTTTCCTTCTCTTCCTCACACCAGATCCTATGCGAACACTAAGGCCTGTATTTTTTCTAAAACCAGACGAAGGAGACTTAAAGTTTTTACCCAACCTTTCTGCAACAGGAGACATAAATAAACCAAATCCACCAGCATCCATTAATCGTTCTTCTTGTTCAGTTAATAGAACATCCACCAAATCAGCTTCTTGGAAGGATCCTTCAACTGAAGCTAATGCCTCATTATCAATATTTCTCGTATCATTTGAACCCGCTAACACATCATGAACCTCAGTTGACTCCTCGACCGTCTCCTTGTTAGAGTGCTCGGTAGTCAATAATCTGGACTCCTCACCTGAGTTATTAATCTCAATGTCTTCTGATTCCTCAAGCCTTAGACAACTTTCAGGAATAACAATTATTGCACCATTGTCACCATCAGCTTCCCTCCGACACCCTTACAGCACCAACATCGACCTTCTTTTGACACTACCATTCTTCCTTCAGCGCAACTTGAGCAATATCTTCTTTTTTCTTCTTCTTTTGTACAGTAATCACTTTTCTGGTGTTATCCTGTCTTCTTTGGGCTCTTGGTCAAACACTGAGATGTTGATGGTAATGATATGAAAGGGTAAATTCCTATAGCAATCAGAAATCTTTCTAAGTTGAAATTATTTCATTTGGGAGATAATCTGTTTTCAGGTTGCATATCTTTCTCCATAATCAATATTTCTTTATCGTAAATATTGATTTCAACACTAATAATGTCATTGTAGATCAACTTCCATCAGCTATATTTGATCAGCTTCCTCTAAGTTTAATTAAGATCCAACCATCTTTCTGGTAGAATTTTGACCAATTTATTCAAAAGTCAAGAGTTAGAAATCAATGCCTTGGAGGGAAGTTTGCCTTAAGAAATCGGGAATTTGAATAATTTTGTTTTTTTGAAAAATAAAGATAAATAAAATAGATGCTTAGTGCTCATAGAAGAAAATGCAAGGTAAAATTTTAACCTAGTTTGAGGGACTGAATTTTATGTTTCAGGTGAAATTCCATCAACTGTTGGAAACTTGACTTCTATTAAGCACCTTGAGTTTTGGGGTAACCACTTGACAGGTATAATATCATCTTTCTTCTCCTTTTCAATTGTAATTTGCATATCAATCTGCAATCCTTTTTAAGTATTTGAGATGAAAATTATACATTATACTTCTTTAATTGTTAAAAGTATTAATTAATGCAATGCTTTGACACATAATTCAAGAAAAAGGTTTTCCACTTTAAGATTTTTTATTAATTGATTTTTAATACCACAATGTAAAAGAAAAATGAAAATCTACATCTAATACAGAAAAATTAAAAATTTTAGATATTCATAAAAATGAGAAAGAACCTAAATTTAAAACATTTAAAAATGTAAATGTTAAGACTAATTGATAAAGAACTATATTTTCATGATATTTTTTAAAAAAACTTGACATTAAAAATCATAATACATCAATTTTATAAAAAAATTAAAATTTTAATATTTCAATATTTTTTTTGTCAATTTTTCTGGAAGTTAAATAATGACAAATAATTCATGACAAATTAATGGAGTAATCTTTTTTCCATAGTTTGTGCTTGCATATTATTAAGTTCCATTATAATTTTCTGATTCAACTTATGATTTGTAATATATGGATAGTGATGTGTTAAGATTATAGTTTGGATCTATCCATGGTCATAATTTTGGGTTTTCAGCTTATGGATGTTTGTCTTTTGTTAATATTGAAGTGGGAACACTACTCTATTCCATTGGATTTGCTTCTTTTGGCCTCTACAATATTTCTTCATTCCACTATTCTGAGGAAAAATTATAGAAGAAAAATAGAAAGAAAGAAATTAGAAGTTATAGAATTTTTTTAATTATAGAATTTATAGTATCTGGCTAAAGCTTTTATGTATAAGAAGGAAGCCAAAGAACATAAAAATCATGTTCTTTTTTTTTTTTTTTTTGCTTCTATACTTTCATAATATGCGTGTCTTGAATTGCTGTTTGAATTCCTTTGGTTATATTATTGCTATTGCTTTTATCTTTCTTTATTATTTCTCTCTCTCTTTGTTATGTTAGTAGATTGTGGCCAATCATACCTAAATAAAAAAAAATTGATGACGACTCCATTACAAGTTGAGTGTTTAGGTTTTCGGACCCACACGTTATGACAATATTAATAATTTTTTTCTACTTTTTTGTTTGTCCACAAACTTTTGAGTTATACAAATAGAGGTAGTCCTCTACATATCTTAAGATTCAAATATAAAAGTTTTAAGTTTTAATGTTTGTGTCGGTTAACGAATATTGGCATAATGTGGAATTCCTAAAACTTAGCTATTTGATGTAAAAAAGAATCACCATCATTTTTTTTTATTTAGGTGCGATTGATCACCTAGTTGAATCTATTTTTTCTAATGAAATCTTAGGCTTAACTTAGGTTCATTAAAAAGAATAGATTCCAGTTTACGAAGCAAACCAGTTTCAAAAGTATTACATATGAGGAAGATATTAGAACCTTCACAACATTTATTTAATTGGTAGCTAATTAATCATAGGTTGTCTTTTTAGCCTGTTTAATTCAACATTTAATTTTATTTTCTTCACCTATTTTGTTATTTTTATTGTCTTTGTTAATTTATTTTATTTTATCATTTTGTAAATAAATAAAACTCTTTGGTATTTGAATTTTCGTTGAAGACCCCAACACTTAGACAAAATTCAAGAAAAATATCTTACCTAGAAATTTCAAGAAGCTATCACTTATAACCTTCTCGAAAATTCCATCATTGGAGAATTTTTATTTATATGTGTTTCTATTAAATTGACACACACATGAATGTTATGGCTCTATTCCTAATTTACAAAACATTTTGTTTATTAATATTTCATATTTGTAATAACTATTTAAAAAATGAACCTTTTTTTGTAAGATTAATATATGAAATTACCCTCCAACACATATGGCAAGGCCCCATAATTATTTTTACTTTGAAATATGTAAAATAGTTACCACTTATAACCTTCCTTAAAAATTTCATTTAAAATAATTTTCCTTAAATAATTATAAATTTTTTCTATTTATTAAAATCTATTTTACTATTTCATCATATTCTATTGCATGATTTATTGTTTTTTATGTTTGTGATAATTATATAAAAATAGATCTTTTCTGTAAAAATAATTTATGACAATACTTATGGTAAGATCCCATAATTATTTTTACTCTAAAAAACTTTTATAAAAATTTAACACTTGTACCCCTCCTTAAAAATTTCATTTAAAAGATTTATCCTTAAATAGTCATCGCTCTTGATCTTTCTAACATGGGTCTTATAGGCACTATCCCACCTCACTTAGAAATCTAACTTTTCTTGCTCAACATAACATCCGATTTAATAATTTTCATGGCTCATTGCCCATGGAGCTGACTAGTTTGTCTTGGTTGAAATATATAAACTTTGGTAACAACAGTTTTGGTGGGGAAAATTCCCATCATTGTTTGATTCCTTCACTCAACTTCAGAGCTTGTTTCTATACGGTAACAACATCTATGATGTTATCTAGTCTTCTTCGTGTTCTTAATTTGTCAAACTTTGAGGATTTGCTCCTATATGACAATGATTTAAAAGTGCAGATTCCTATAGCAATTAGAAATGTTTCTGACTTGAAATGGTTGTGTTTGGGAGATAATTTGTTTTCAGGTTGCATATCTTTCTCCATCATCAATATTTTTTTATAGCAAATATTGATTTCAACAATAATAATCTCATTGTAGGTCATCTTCCATCGACTATGTTTGATCACCTTTCGAAATTGCAAAGTTTGGATTTTCATAACAACAATCTATTTGGTAGAATTCCAACCAATATATTCAAGTGCCAAGAGTTAGAATTTTTATCTTTAGGTTGGAATGACTTGGAGGGAAGTTTGCCTCAAGAAATTGGGAATTTGACTAAATTAATCCACTTGCATCTCGACATGAACAACCTAACAGGTACGCTAATTATGGGCCTTCTTTTTAGACAAATTGAAATGATTAGCTGTCATTTTTTTTATACATGAGTTCAAATTTTGGATTTCAATTTTTACTTTGGTTGAACTTGAAAACTTAAATTAAAAGTAAAAAATTTAAATTCCAAATTTAGTATAAATATGGCTGATAGAATTCGTGAAAAAGCTGACTTTCTTAATTATTGTAGAATTTATCAGATTTAGACAATTTGATATCCAATTACTTATACCCTCCAAAATACTTGTATCAATGTTTTTTTTGAAAAGCCTAAGTATTTTTATTAAGAACCGCAG
This sequence comes from Theobroma cacao, assembly GCF_000208745.1. Classification (NCBI taxonomy): domain Eukaryota; kingdom Viridiplantae; phylum Streptophyta; class Magnoliopsida; order Malvales; family Malvaceae; genus Theobroma; species Theobroma cacao. Next base: position 7,574,874 of record NC_030856.1, read on the forward strand.
CCATTGTGCCATCTAAAGTCTCTAGCCAAGGGGGCTTGGAGACTTCTGATGGCATATGGACCCTGGCTACTCGGTATGGAACACTGTACAATTGCATCAGCGTGCCACTTACAAAAGAACTGCAACACCACTTAAACCTCATTGTTACAAAAATTCCTTCCTTATTAGACTTTGTTAATCCACTGCCTTTACATTCCTAACCTCAGTCACTTAACTTGGAATGGCTCACAAAACTGTACACAAACCATTCCCTAAAGCATTTTCCAGGACAATGAAGATCACACGAAAATATTACACAATCAAAAGGTATGAATATGAGAACTCAACTGTTCTCATTATCCCTTTCTCTCATAATATGCAAGATGTCTCTTCCAGCATCATCCAAGACCTTATGTCGAGCCATCCATCAGGGATCCATCGCACCACTCCCTTAGATGCTATCACCCTCCTTCTTTAAAAACAGTCCATTCTTCCTCTCACCACATTTCCCCTCTTCCACAATTTTTTATAAAACAAAATAATTAATTTAAAATATATAATGAAAAGTTAGTACTACTTATAATATAATTAATCTATATAAAAATAGAACCACCCGTTTTGTCATCTTAAAAAATTAAATATATTGTGCATAATCTTTTTTTAAAAAACTAAAAGTTGAATAAAATAGTAACTTAGTGCTCAGGAAAGAAAAAAAGGCTTTATTTGTAGTAAAATTTTAAGGGGAGAATTTCATTTTCAGGTGTAATTCCATCAACTACTAGAGGCTTGACTTCTCTTGGAGCCCTTCACATACAGTCTAACAATTTCACAGGTATCATCTTTCTTTTCCTTTTTATCCTATTTCTGCACATATATATATATGCAATCCTGTTTTAAGTATTTGTAATATTTTCATTCTTGGTTACAAAGTAGAAAACGATACAATAAAAAGATTATTATAATTATATATCAACGATTAAACAAAAGAAAAAAAAAACAATGACACATCAGAGAGTGTATCATTTTCTTTAACTCTATGTGCGCATCAGAAATCATTTAGTTAGAGCAAATTATTTGTGTCTATGTAGAATACTAGTAATTTCTTATTTGAGGGTTTCCTTTTGTTAGATGGAATAAGAGTGGATGTTGACTTAAAAAGCCAAAAAAAAAAATAATAATGAAGAATTGGTTTTCATAGTTTGTACTCGTTTCATTAGAATGTTCTTATTCAACTTATGATTGGGGAGTGATGTTAAAGTAAGTTCCAATTGAGCAAAAGGAAGTATCATTTTTTGTATTTTTATAAAACGACTTCTTCCAAAAAATATTCAATCTCTTAACCTTTGTTCATATTTTCTTCAAGGACCGCTTCCAACTCTACCACCTTCATTACTTTGGTTCCGCGCATCAGAGAATCAGTTAGTTGGAGAATTCCCTTCCTCAATATGCAATTTGAGCTCCCTTCAATTTCTCGACTTAGCTATGAATAATTTGGGCGGAATTATTCCAGAATGTTTTGGAAATTTAACTTCCTCTCTTTTACAGATGAATCTATTTATGAATAACTTTCATGGAAAATTATCAAGAACTTTGTTTCCTAAAAGTTGTTCGTTGATAAGTTTTCGCATCAACAACAACCAGCTTGAAGGGCCAATACCACAATCCTTGGTTAACTGCAAGGACTTGGCACTTCTAGATTTGGGGAACAACAACTTAAGTGGCACCTTTCCTAGTTGGTTAGGTAAATTGAATCTACAAGTTCTCGGCTTAAGATTCAATAGATTCCATGGTCACATTGTCAATTCTGAAGTTGCATCTTCCTTCCCTCATTTGCGGATCATTGATCTCTCTCACAATGAGTTCAGCGGTTGCTTACCACCAAAACTTTTAGAAAGTTTGAATGCTACAAGCAATGGGTATGAAAAGAAAGGTGAAGTAGAGTTCATGAGAACTGGTAGCACTTACGGTTTCTCTGTGTATTATGATGAATCTTTCTATATTACAATAAAAGGGTTGGAGATAGAGTACGCGAGAATCTTAACCTCTTTGATGGTTGTTGACTTCTCAAATAATCAATTCAGTGGACATATTCCTGAAATAATTGGAAAACTTCAATCACTTATAGTCCTCAACCTTTCTCACAATAGTTTCACAGGTCCTATCCCGTCATCCTTAAGTAATTTGTCTAAGGTTGAATCATTAGATCTCTCATCAAACAAGCTTGACGGAAGAATTCCAGTTCAGTTAAACAATCTTGGATTCTTAGCGTTATTAAACCTTTCTTGGAATAATTTCATCGGATCCATTCCTAGAGGCAAACAATTTGATACTTTCACAAATGATTCCTACATTGGAAACTTTGGTTTATGTGGATTCCCATTATCAAAAAGCTGTGGAAACGATCAGGGTTTGGAACCACCTCCAACAATATTTGATGATGATGATGATGATACAACAAAAGAATTGAACTGGAGATTTTCTATATTGATGGGGTATGGATGTGGGCTAGTATTCGGATTGAGTATGGGATACATGGTGTTCACAACTGGAAAACCGTCGTGGTTCATTAAGATGACCAAAAGAGTTCAGCAAAAATATGTTAGAAGGACATAATTAATGCTCTCAGGTGAGTTTTAGTACTTCTAAAAGCATAACAGTATTTAATTACCATTACCATTTTTCCTTTTAACAAGATGTAAGGTTTAGCTTTGACAAGGTTTAAAAAATTTCCCAGGTTGGATGTGTTCCAGTTAAGGACAATACTCCCAAGGGAAGCCAAATCATCCAATAAGACATTGGCAAAAATAGGATTCTGACAAGGAGATTTTTCAAGCCATGTGTGGTACGGGTTCTATCATTTTATATATTGTCGTGAACTTTCTTTTGTATATATTCTCACAGCTTTTGTTCGACCCTTGAGATGATTTCCTTTTCTTTTTTCAGATTATTAGATTGTTAGTCAATAATTTCAGTTGTATTATTCTTATCCTATTTATTTTATAGATGATTTTCATGTGACCTTTCTCAAATTTATTTTATGTATTTTCAACATGATATATATCTTCAACTATCTTAAGTATGAGTCCATGCATTCTCTCGCTCTGGTTATTGCTTTGTGTGTACATCTTCAACTTTTCTTAAGCGCAATATATCTTCAATGTTAATACTTGAACTCTCTTGATGCTCAATGTAGAAGGAAAAAAAAAAAGTTTTGATAGTTAAGGAGCACTGTTGTCCTTCAAATTGGATACATTTCTCAAATTGGTTTTGCATGTCACTTCCTTCAAGAAAGCGATCTTTTGCAGTCAAATTACGCACATATTTCACTGAATTAATTAAAGCCTTGGAATCGATTGAGAAGTTGTTCCAAATATCCTAGGTTTTTTCTAGAGAAAAATAAGTTTCAGCACAACTTTCTAAGCATATTTCTCTTTTTCAAGTGAGTATTTTTATTGCTCTAACACGACCAACCTCATGCATAGCATTAAGATTTTCATCCCAGAGATTACAGATTTTTTTCCCTTTTTTTCTTAGCTCAAATTTTGAATTATTTTTCTTTTTTTTTTCTTATGTCATCTTTTGATCATAAAGATGGATTTAATTATTCAAGATTGATGACAATTATTTTTCTTTTTTTTCTGGACCTCAAATTTTGAAATTATTTTTCTTTTCTTTTTTTACCTTAACTCATCTTTTGATCCTAAAAATGGATTTAATTATTCAAGATTGATGACATCTGCAAGCTTGCTCAAAAGTTCTATCTTGATGACTTCACTCATCAAGAAAAATTGCATAAGCAGCATGAATTATAGTATTTTGAACTTGATATTAAGAGAGATCCATATTTGCAAAGTGTTTCAACTCTCTCAAAGCTATGTTAGTTAATGTTAAAAGCAGAAAAATCAGCTGTATATCTTCTCCTATATCATTTAATTGCATATGAAATATGAATTTGACCATTTTGAACTTGATATTAGGCAAGATCCATATTTGCAAAGTGTTTCAACTCTCTCAAAGCTATGCCAGTTAATGTCAAAAATAGAAAAATCAATTGTATATCCATTCTTAGATTGTTTAGTTTGACTTATCTTAACTCTTCTAGTTTCTATAACAACTACAGAACGTGCATTTTTAGTTAGAAAATTATAAAGACGAAGTTGCATAATAAGATAGAAAATGATTTTCTTGCTAATTATTCACTTATTTTTTATATTTAGAAAGAGATTGTTAGTACCATTTGTCGTAACGTGCAGGTTCGGGAACTCGACCACTAGACATGGAACACTAGGAGTCGCCACCAATCCTTTTTCATCTAGGTGTGATTGGTCACCTATTAACTTTACTCTAATCGACAAGGTCTTAAAGACTTTAGGTCCGTCGAAAAAACGATAAATTGGTTTACGGGCTTTAGAGTGGGTTCAGAAGTATGGTTATGCATAGGGAAGGATTAGCACCCCTGTGACACCCGTTCCATAAACGATACCATTTAATCATATGTTATCCTATGATAACCTAAATAATTGATTTTATTCTTATGTTTCCCTAGTTATTGCTTATTTATTTTAGTCTCTATTTTATTACCAAATTAAAATATTTTATTTGGTTTTACTGGTGTGACGTGCACATGATGCAATTATGAAATATATGGCATAAAATCTAAATAATGACAGACGAAAACCTTTTGTTGAGGAAGTTTTTCAAATTCGCCTATCATACTGGTGAGATCCGAGAGTATTTCTCACTTAAGGAAGTACTTGGGAGACTCGCCTTCGCAAGTTTAACAAGTAAATCCTATCATCAAGGTAGTCATTTGTAAGTAAAAATAATATTTTTCGTGAATGAAAACATTAACATGAGCAAAAGACTTATATTAAGGACATTCTCTGAGCCCTCTCATTGTACTGGTGGGACTCGAAAGTATCCTTTCACCTAAAGAATTTTTTGAAAGGACTCGCCTTCGCAAGCTCTCTTGTAATGTCCCATCATTGGGGTTTTGACTCATACACACAATATGTCTACATGACATGACATTTAAACGATGCAATAATGGTGCGTGACGTGCTACAAATTCCAATGTCTATTGTTAATCACAATCACTATAATTTTACCATTTTTAAAATTTTCTTTTTATTGCTTTTTTTTAACTTTAATTTATTTTATGGTTTTGTTGCTCTCTTTTTCATATATCTTTTAGAAAGAAAAATTATTCACTTACTTATTATATTACTTTTCTTCCTATAAATGTTTTACATAGCTAAACATTTTATTATTTTTTTGTATCTACCCTTTAAATTTTCTATGTTTATCATTGCAAACCTCTATATTGTCTTATGTATTTTATCTATTATTTTTGTGCTTATTATGATTATCAATATTATCATTTTTATATTTTTTTTAGAATTTTTTTACACTTATTTAAGATTATAAATATTGTAACTCGAAATTGAAACCCTCTGATCATACTGGTGGAGTTTTAATCAAAATCCTTCACCAAGGAAAAGTAATTCGGGATTGAGACTTCTCGCGTCCCAAACGAATGCCTATCATCAAGTTATTCAAAATAACCAAAAGAATTTTTTATCATATTTCTTCTTTATATATATATATATTATAGTTAAATATTTTATAATTACCTTTTTCATGTCTATCTATGTATATTTTATATAACTAAATATTTTATTGTGTCTATTTTTTTTCATCTGTCTAAGTACATTTAAGTCATTATTTTAATCCTAACCATACTAATGAAATAGAATAGACTTAAAATAAAATAAGATAAGTGCTCCAAGAAATTAACCTTTAATGTACAAGGCAAGAGTCCATTATTTTTCACCACTGTTGGACCTTCTTCACTTCCTTTTTCCTTTTTTGTTGGTCCCATTTTATTTTCTTCTTTTCTCTTTTCTTTCACTGGGCTTTTTCTATGGGCCATCCCATTCTTTCCCTCGACTTCTCATTTTTGGATTTTCTCTCTATTTGGGCTTTATCCTTTGGATGGCCCACTTTCCCTTTTTTTCTTTCTTTTCTCTTTTTTGGTGCCCTAGTAGCCTCCACTTTTTCTTTTCTTTTTTTTTCCTTTTTTTTCTTTTTTCTTTTCTTTGTTTTCATGCCCGCTTCTTTCTCTCTCTTTCCCGCTCTTTTTTTTTAAACCCTAACTTTCCTTAAACGGCATTGTTTTGGTGCCCTTTCTAATCCAACCCTAATTATTTAAACTTCTTTTTCTCTCTCCACCCTCATTTCCTTCTCCTTGTTTTTTCTCTATAACCACCATTCTTTCTTTCTCTTTTTGAAAGAAATCCGGCCACCACAAATACCGACCAGTGACCACTGTTGTCACCTCCACCGTCGGTCACCATTGTCATCGCAGGCTGTCGTTCGTTGGCACAAAAAAATCCTCAAAATTTCACTAAAGATTCCTTTCAATCTCCTCTACCCTTTAATCGGATTACTTTTTTTAAAAAAACCTCTCTTTTCTCCTAGATCTAAGAAAAACAAGACTTAAAAAGAATATTATTTTTTGGTTTATGGTTATGAGGTTGCTAGAAGCTAAGGTCTTTACTTTTTTTTTCCAAGTATAACATCTCTATCATTTCCTCTTTTTTCAAGATTTTTTTCTTAAAAAATACTATCATCTTTTCCCCCTTTTTTCTGTAATTTAAGGATTCTTATAGAACCCAGTTGTCCATATTTTTGGACAATAGATAGAGGAGGTAATCATGTGTTCTAGGCTAAAGGTGGGTTGGAGAGAGAGCCAGGGGTGGCTCTATGTAGCAGGGAGGTGATAGCCTCCTAATGGGTTGCCATCCTTAAACTTTTCTTAGAAAACTTCAATTACTTAAAGTTTTCAACCTTTCACATAATAGTTTAACAGGTCCTATCCAATCATCCTTAAGTAATTTGTCTAAGGTAGAATCATTAGATCTCTCATCAAATAAGCTTGGAGGAATAATTCCAACAGAGTTAAAAATTCTTGGATTCTTCGAGGTATTAAACCTTTCTTCGAATAATTAGATGCATTTTTATTTCAGTAGAGTTAAAAAGGTATTAAACCTTTTTTCCATCATATCCATTTGATCCTTTGCTCTTCCTTCGTGCTTTTTTCTCGTTGACGGGTATTATGAGTGCATTAGTCACAAGGCTTAGGTGGTCGAGCTACTTTGGAAACCTTTTTATAACCATGAACATGAATTAGATGCATTTCTATTTCATGAATGTGATGAAAGGGATAAGATTCTCAAGCTTTTTTATTTAATTTAATTTTATTGTTTTATTTGTTTTCAAAGAATTAGGAACTGATAATGACAAGAGTTAAATTGTTGTGCTTTTTATATGCTTTCATGGAGCAAATTGTGCACAAGTGATGTGACTGAAAATATTGGCCATCCAACAATAATTGTTGTAAGAAATCCTGATTCATAAAAGTTGAGCATCCAATTACGTCCATATTAACATTTACATCATTAGTTTCGAAAGAAAAGGCCAACTCGATGCCATTGATGTAATCAAGATTTCTTCAGTCAATAGTTGTTGTATAGGTAATATTTCCTCTATATGCAACACGATGGATGTAGATGGGTGCATATGAAATGACAAATGAAAGAAAGAAAAGGAAAAAAACATTCAAGTCAATATGGTGAATTAAATTAACTTGCATTAGAGATAAAAATGGTAATTATTATCATGGGTATTTATCACATTGTTGGATGTAATCTACTCCACGATTCTTACTATTATTTTTGGTGAGGAACTTAAAGTAGAAGGTATAAAAGGAGTTTCTTCACGTGTGCCTAATTCAAAGGCATACTATTTAACACACGGGTGAAGCTCTACCTAAGGGAAGGGAACTTCGTACATTCTATATGCTAGGTTTGGTTTTGAACGATTCTAAAGGTTCCCAAATTGTTCCTTACTATCGTCCACTCGGATTAGTAAGGCACCTTAATCCTCACTCATTACAGGCTTCAAACGGACTAGGTTCAATTTTAGTGGAAGTATTCACTAGCCCCTACAGAGGTTATCACATCATGAGAGCGTATCTACTAAACTCTCTCCTAATGAAAGACAAAGCCCAGGAAGAAGGCTTATGCATGAATGCAACATGTGTCGTGTGTGTGAAGGAACGTACCAACCTTTGATGGACAATCTCACATCCCTCAATTCTAAATTTTCCCCAATTAATAAAAGCAATAAAATAATGACGATGATAACGTACAAAACAATAATGCATAAACAAATGCTGAAAATTAAAAGAAACACTAAATTATTTAGGGCTTAGGATAATCTAGGATTAATTACTAGCTCGACTCTCTATTGCCCCTAGTGGAGTTGCAAACTATTGTAATGGGCAGGTTTGGGAATACGACCGCTAGACATGAAAAATTTAAGGTGTCACCACCAATCTTTTTTTATCTAGGTGTGATTAGTCACTTATTAAATTTGTTCCATTTGACGAAGTCCTCAATTGATTTTAAGTCTGTCTAAAGAATAATAAACTGATTTGCAAATTTTTAAAGTTGGAGTTTAAGAATACGATTACACATGGAAAAAGATTAGTACCCTGTGATGCCTATTCCACGAATGATACCATTTAATTATATGTTATCTTATTATAAGCTAAACCATTGATTTTATTCTTATGTTTCTCAAATTACTTTTTTATTTTTTTCTTTATTTTATTAACAGATTAAATATTTTAATCGATTTTATGGGTGTGACATGCACATAATGCAATTATGAAATGCATGGCATAAAATCTAGATAATGCCAAACAAAAACCTTTTATTGAGGATATTTTCTAATTTTACCATCATACTGATGGGATTCGGAGATACTCTCTCACTTAAGAAAATACCCGAGAAACTCACCTTCGCAAGTTTAACAGGTAAATCCCATCATCGGAGTGGTCGTTTGCACATAAAAACAATATTTTCACGAATGCATATCCTAATACGAGCAGAAGCCTTTTATTGAGGATATTCTTCGAGCCCTCCCATCATACTAATGGGACTCAAAAGCATCTTTTCACCTAAGGAATTTTTCGAGGGAACTCACCTTCGCAAGCTCCCTCAAAATGTCCCATAATCGGGGTTTTAACTCGTGTACACAATATGTCTACATGCCATGACATTTAACAATGCAATGATGATGGTGGCATGCTACAAACTCCTATGGTCACTATGGATTATTCTCTATGTTCATTATTATTATAATCTTACCATCTTTAAAAAGTTTTATTATCATTATTTATTTATTTATTATCGTGTAGATGCTTATTCTTTACGATAGTATATACTTTAAAACTGTAAGTATATATTTCACCTATTCCCTATTGTATTTATTATTATTATATTTATTATCATCACTATTATTATTTCTTTTTGTTTCTATGTTTTTTTGATTGATTAGTAATTAAGTTAATACACTTTTCATTTACTTAGAATTGTAAGTATTGGGACTCAAAATTAAAACCCTCCCATCACACTAGTGGGGTCTTAATCGAAATCGCTAATTTAGAAAAATTCATTCAGAATTGTGACTTCTTGCGCTCCGAATGAACATTCCATCATCGAAGCAATTTATATAACTTATATATTATTCCCGTGATTAATATTATGACATCCTTTCAACCAATCCTATATGCCTTCCTATTTATTAATAGTAACCTTAAACATCTATTTTATTTTTAGTATTATTTCTTTTTCTTATTATTCTTTGTATTTAGTTACAGATGTCTACTTTTACCCATATCTATTTTATTTGCCCAAATAAATTCTATTTTTCTTGTAACTAAACACATTTATATATTTATTATTTTTGTTTTATTTTTCATGTATTTAAATTTATTCTTTTACAACTAAATACTTTTCATCTATCATTTATTTGAATCATCTCTTTTTTTACTACAGAATATTTATTTAATTTTCTCCATATATCTTTTTTTTTAGTAAGTTTATTATTATTATCATTATTTTTAGACATGCATTTTCTTCATCTACATATATTTTATTTAATTAAACCTATTTTTTTATAGCTAAATATTTATCTATTTTTTTGTATACAGCTTTCTATTTTTTACATTTATTTTTTTACTCTTAAACATCATGTAAATCTTTCATAGTATTTTTTTTCATCCTACTTAAATAAATCATCTATTTCAAGCAACAAACTTTTAACTAAATAAATGGGCAAGCCCCAATAAACTCAATCCAGACCCAACAACAAAGGATAGGGCTTTACCTGATTTAGGCTTGGGCTAGCCCAAGTGCACCTTGACTATGAAGGGTTACAACAGCTCACCAAAGCTCAACAAGCCTTTTTCAAGGCACACCCCTTGGTGCTTTAAGAACCCCTCCAAACGACGCCGTATAGGCGTTGTTCCCTTCAAAATTTCTGCCTTATGAAACGGCATCGTTTTAGCCTCCAAACCTAGGTATAAAAGCCTTCAAAATTTCTTCTTTCCCTTTCATTTTCCCTTCTTGTTTTCTCTCTCTATTGGTGACTTCTCTTCTTTCTCTCTAAAAATCAAACCCTTACCCGCAAAACCTTCAATCCCTTATATCTCTCTCATCGCCACTGGTTCCTTCTCACTTTTCTCCAAAATCAAACCTTAACCCTTCAAATCATATGAAAACCCCGAAAGGAGAGAAAGAATAATAAAAAAAAAACCCATGTTCTTCCTAGATTCGGATTCTAGGGGCTTTTTGGGTTGCCCTTTTTGTTGTTGTTGTTTCTTTGATTTTTCTTTAATCTATTGATTGTGGCTTTGATTGCTGATAGAAGGCTAGGATTTTTTGTTCTAGGGTTTTTTGAAATAGGGATTTTCTAGGGGTTTTTTGAAATAGGTCTTCTTTGCTCCCCTTTCTTTCACCCTTGGTTCGGCCCTATTATGAACATGGGAAGGATTTTCAAAATCCTTCTTCCTTGTTTGCTACCATCGGCAACGCCTTGGTGGTTGTATGCTGCCAATGGCAGCATCAAGCTGCCAAACCCTTGACTTTTTAAAATTGACTTTTGGTTCTTCATCATACGAGGGAAAGGGAAAAAACCAAGGTAAATATGAAATGATGAAAACCTTAGCAAGAAATGGTGTTTTTTGGTCAAGAAGGCGCTGGGTCCTGGGGAGATGAGAAAGGATGACTGCCTGACAATCCAGCCTTTGTTGGTTGTCATGACAGTCCAGTCTTTCGCATGGCAGCAATTTAATTTTTTTTATTTTTCCCTTTTTTTTAGATTTCTTTTCTTCTTTGATTTTACCCTCATCTTGGTTTATTTATGTTTTAATCCATTTTAAGACTAATTTCCTAATTGAATATAAAATTAAAAAGATAATGTAGTAAAAGTGGATGTTTACAGTAACAACACGTTTTCATACATGTTTGCATGTAAACATTTTTTTCAAAATAATGTATAGCAAAATTTTTATTAACACAGAATGTAACAAACATTTTTAAACATAAGATGTAACTTGCTCTTTTGTATTTTATTTTTTTTTCAACTGTAACAATATTTTTTGAACATGATGTATAATAATAACATTTTTAAAACATAGCGGAGAATTTGGTATCAATCTTTGTATTTCATTAGGATATAAACTTTTTAAGTTAAACACCTTCACGATAAAAATAAAGTTTATAATTAAAATGGAATTTGATATGAAAAGTAAGATGTATTGAAAAATTATTTAACGTCAATGTTACTATTGGGATGAAATGGATTTGGACAAAAAGATATTATCCAAAATCTTCAAATTTGAATAATTAGCTTTTGGAGTTACTTTATTTGTTACATTTTCTATAATCATATAAAAAATGGCACGTACTTTTTTTTTTCAACATGATATGTAATAATATATTTTTCAACATGAGCACTTGAATATAAGCAAATTTCATTAAAAGCAATTTTGTTCAAAAATCTTTTCTTTTGGTTAAAAACAATTAAAATTAAAAGGAAAGTTATTTTCAAAAACATTTTATCTTCACACTCATAAAGTCAAATAAAATATTTTAATTTGCTAATAAAATAGAAGATAAAATAAATAAATAATAATTAAAGAAACATAATAAATTTATTAATTAAGGCTCCAATAGGATAACCTATAATTAAATGGTACCATTGTGGAATGGGTGTCACGGGGTGCTAATCTTTCCTCATACGTAATCGTACTCCCAATTCCAACTTTAAAATCGTAGACCAATTAACGTTTTTTCAACGGATTTAAATTTAATTTAAGATTTCGTCGATTAGAATCGAGTCAATAGGTAACTAATCACACTTAAAAAAAAAAAATTGTTGGCAACTCTTAGTAATTTTCATGTCTAGCGGTCGGGGTTCTAGAACCTACATGTTATGACACTATTAAATTAAAATTTGAATAATTGATACAGAACTGAGCAAAGAGATTTAAAAAAAAAAATATCACTGAGCAAAGAGATCTAAAGTTTAACTTTTAATCACGCTACCTTATACCCAAAATTTTAAAGGAAAAGGCAAACAACAATAGGCGTATGTTTTATAATTGTAAAATTTTGGGTGTAAGATGATATTGCTTTCCTACCCATTCCAGCCCCCACAATTTTTTCTCGATGTTTCTTTAACATTAGGCTTGACTTAAGGTGCATTTAAGTATTGCCATTGAAAATAATAATAAATCTTTATTTATTTTTTAATTTTTATGATTGAAAATAAATTAATTACAATCGAGTTTTTAATCAAAAGTCAAGTCATCTACAGAATTCAAAGTTCAGAATAGCCCATTCAACCAAGCTGATGACCTTTTGGTCTGTGCCCATGTCATACGTAAAAGTCTTTTAAATAACGGAAGAATTTTTCAAAAGCTTAATTGTCAACCAGCCTTTGCAAAATTCCCAGGTTCACCTACTTCAGCAAACTTAGTCTCTATTACTGACCGAGGGAATAATAATCAACCCCGAAACAGGCGCAAAGATTTAAAATCCACAAAAATATCTGATAAAGAAGACGAATATAAGCAGCTTCCATTTCTTCCATTGACTCTTCATTTCTTCACTCTTTCTCACTTCATTCATTGTCCGTCTACATTGATTTGATAAACTATTGCCAAAAGGAATTCCAATTTCTTAGCTCCGGACCCTCTCACCGTGCCTTTCATGCCTTAACATTTGGAAAAAAGATAACTCTGTTAGACTTTGGACAGCTTAGGGCTTGTTTTCTTGGCAAGATGCATAATACACAAGTGTAAACACTGGAACAAAGCAAGCATTCTTGACAAGTTTATTAGACTTCTGGTTTTTTTGGCTAAGCGAGAAGTGTGAACAGTGCACTGAAATTACAGGGACATTGTGCAGATTTTCTCTGCAATAATGTCATGTGGATGCTCTTTGTGAAATAGACATGTTAACAACACATGGCAGAAACTAAAAATGGATTCAAGTGATCCAACAAACACTCCATGTAATTCATTGAATTTTGTCGCTATACTTTTTAATTTTGTTGATTTTTCGACAAAAAGTAATAAAATTTACAAAAATAAAAATTGTCACTTGCATTGATAAAATATTTTGTGAAATATTCTAATTTTATATTTTTCTCCAAAAATCAAAAGTTTAGTGATGAAATTTGATAAAATTGAAGTACTACAATGACAAAATCCAAGATATTCAGGCATGGTATAGTAATAAATTTGAACTTTATCCTTTTTTTTTTTTAAAAAAAGTAGTTTTGAAGGATTGATGTGTTTTATTAAGTCTTACAACAATTTTCCTGGTACTCAACAGGGGGTGACGGCACTAATTAAATGGAAGTTTTAGCTAAATTATAATTTCTCAAAGATTTTCAATGAAGAAATGATAAATAGTTTTAACAATATTTAAATAGAAAATTTTTTAATTTGATAATTACAGCTCAATCAATAACAATCTAGTGGTGGAAAAGTATCAATACAGCCATTATGTACTTGGTTTCTATGACGTGTGGAGACCTATGCTTCATTAACATCTCAAACATGTGCTATTCCTAACTGATACGACCATTTGTCCATTTTTCTTTTTGTTTTTATCGATTAGTAGGGCCTTTCTACGGTGCAAAAATCTATAAAAATACTTTATTACGTGGAGTCAACCGCATAGCTTCGTAAAGAATACTTCAACCACTTTCTGAAACTTGCATGTACTAGTATTTAAAGAATGAGCATCAGCCAAAGCAATGATGCAACAAACTCAGTTATTTCTTTTTTAATTTGTCTCAACCACGAATATAAGCTTAATGGGAAACATTGGCTTCCTCCTCCCTCTTGTGGTATTTGTGCTGGTGTTGAGTAACTTTGGGGCTGCTTTGTCATCAGAATTACCTAACATCACCACTGACCAATTGGCTCTTCTTGCACTAAAATCCCATGTCACCCATGACCCTCAAAACATATTGGCAACCAACTGGTCTATGACTACCTCTGTTTGCAGTTGGATTGGTATCACTTGTGGATCCGATCAGCAAAGAATTATCGCTCTTGATCTTTCTAACATGAGTCTTATAGGCACCATCCCATCTCACTTGGGAAATCTCTCTTTTCTTGCTCAACTTAACATCCAAAGCAACAATTTTCGAGGCTCATTGCCCAAGGAGTTGGCTAATTTGTCTTGGTTGGAGTATATAGACATCAGTCAAAACAATTTCAATGGGGAAATCCCATCATGGTTTGATTCCTTCACTAAACTTCACAAGCTGTCTCTGTACAGTAACAACTTCTCTGGTGTTATCCCGCCTTCTTTGGGTTCTTTGTCAAACCTTAAGGAATTGCTCCTACATGACAATGATTTGAAAGGGCAAATTCCTATTACAATCGGAGATCTTTCTAACTTGAAATATTTGAATTTGGAACAGAATCACCTTTCAGGTGTAAATCTTTCTCAATCTTCAATATACTTTATTGCAAAAATTGATTTCAACACTAATAATCTCATTGTAGGTCAACTTCCATTGGCTGTATTTGATCAGCTTCTTAAATTGCAATTTCTAATTTTGGGATTGAACAATCTTTCAGGTAGAATTCCAACCAGTTTATTCAAGTGCCAAGAGTTAGAAGCTTTAATTTTATCTAGCAATGTCTTGGAGGGAAGTGTGCCTCAAGAAATCGGGAATTTGACTAGATTAAAAAACTTGTATCTTGATTGGAATAATCTAACAGGTATGCTTACCATGGGCACATTCTTTTAGAAAATTAAAATGATTAGTTGACAATTTATTTTTATTCTTGAATTTAGATTTATAATTTTAGTTTTAATTATACAAGTAAATGAAAATCTTACTAATGATATACAAAAATTGATCACGAAAGAAAGTAAAAGAAAATCTTATGAATGAATATAAGCGATAAAGAAAGTCTTGAAACGAATATAAGTGTTTTTGACTTAGTATCTATTTGGCTCAACTTTTTTTTAATCTATCTACTTCTTAAAAATAAAAACTGGACAAATAGGATTTTGAAAAAAATAAAATTTTTAAAAAAAGTGCTTTAGGAAAATCTTTTTTATTTTAAAAAACACGTTAGCCTTTTAAGAAAATTTTTCATTTTGTTTCAAAAATGTCATCATCTATTAAAAATAATCTCAAAATTACCATTTATCTTAATTTAACTAAAATTAGAACTTATATAAGTTGTTTTGCCAAGCAACTTATTTATAAAAAAGAGTTTACAAAAGTAAATTTATCAAACAATTTTAACTTAATTTTAAAAATTATTATTTTTTATAAGAGATTTGTAATTAAAAGAATTCAAAGCAAACAGGCTCTTAATAGGTTTGCAACCACGTGGGATACTTTTAATTATGGAAAAAAAAAATGTAATTTGCATACCTTTTTATATACGGTAAGTAGCTTTCATGAAGGGGCTCCCATTTTTCTTTGTATGACTTAATCGTGGTTGCTAAATGAATTCCAATTTATTTGTTCCGGGCCGTCTTACTGTCTCTGTCATGCCTTGACATTTGAAAAAAGATGACTTTCCACTAAATGAATTCCAATTTTTCTTTTTTCTTTTTTTGCAAGATACAGAAGTGTAAACACTGAAACAAAGGAAGCATTGATGACAAGTTGATTAGACTTTTGTTTTTTTGGCTAAGAGAGAAGTGCAATCCGATCCTAATCTCCTTTTTTCTTAACATTATATAAATATTTTTTAATTTTCTGTATTTTTTTAACATTTTTTTAATTTTTTACTTTTTATGTTTTTTGTAATTTTATATTTTTTATTACCTTTTATTTTTTTTGTTGGGTACACTCGAACAAAAATGGATGTTTATCGGACAAAATCAACGTTCAAGTCGTATATCTTTCTATGTTATCAATATATCTTTATTGTGAATATTGATTTCAACACTAATAATCTCATTGCCGGTCAACTTTCATCAAATATATTTGATCAATTGCCTAAATTACAATCTCTAATTTTAGGATTGAATAATCTTTCAGGTAAAATTCCAATCAGTTTATTCAAGTGTTCAGAGTTAGAAGTTTTAATTTTATATGACAATACTTTGGAGGGAAGTGTGTCTCTAGAAATCGGGAATTTGACTAAATTAAACAAGTTGGATCTTAGTTTCAACAACTTCACAGGTATGCTTACTGTGGGTCTTCTTTTAAAAAAATTAAAATCATTAGTTGACAAATTACTTTTATTTTTGAGTTCAGATTTAAGATTTCAGTTTTCATTTAGATTGCTTTTGGAAATGTTGGTTGCTTCTTTAATTGACAATTTTGAAACATGTAACTGTATATAAAGAATGTGCATCAACCAACACATTTATCAAAGAGACTGAAAGCCCATGGTAGTAATCAATTGGCTTTTCTTGCACTTAAAGCCCACGCATTGTCAACCAAGTGGACTAGTGTTACTTTTATTTGCAATTGGATTGATGTCACTTGCGGATTATCAAAGAGTCATATCGCTCTTGGTCTTTCTAACATGAATATATAAAGAAGCCAAAAAAAACCTAAAAATCATGTTTTTTTTTCTTTTTACAACTATATTTTCATAATATGCTTGTTTTACATTGCTGCTTGAATTCCTTTGGTTATATTATTGCTAGTGCTTTCATCGTTCTTTATAATTTCTCTCTCTTTTTTCCAATTTTGACTTAGTACAAAATTAAGAAAAAAGTTTTAATTTTAGTATATTTAATAAATTTTTAAAAAAAATTATAACATTAATAAGTTTAATTTTTAATATCAAAAGGTAAAAAAATTAATAAAAATTACTATGAAACATATAAAAAATTAAGAATTTAAATATTCAAAAAAGAGAAGTGGACAGAATTTGAAACAAACTAAAAAGAACGTGGACATTCAATATATGAATAGAAGGAGTCTTCTTTTTTTGGGGATTTTTTTTTCAACCAATCAAAATATTATATTAATATTACTGAAGATTACAGCAAGAGGATCAACCCAAGTTTAGGGATCATGTCAGTATAAAAAAGAATAGAAAATAGATATCGCCTGGTGGTACTCAGTACCATTACACAAACATTCTCGCCTATTGGTACCATTAAAAAATAATGGGATGATAAGAAACAGGTAGGGGGAAAGAAAAGATAAAATTATCATATGTGGTAGGGCAAATATAGGTGAATGGGAAAGATAATACCAGTAATTGTGGTTTTACAAATATAACTGAGACATGATAACCCTTTTTTATTTTGTAGTGAAATTTTTTGCTGAATGATAAACTTGTTATTTCTATATTTGAATTCATATTACATGATGAATTTCTTCTCTCGATATAATATCAAGAACTAGTGATAATTAAGTTAGGGATGATATAATATTAACTATGAATTTAATTTTTGTTATAATAATATTTATAATTTTTTATTTTATATAGTCATTTATATTGTTACGGTCTATTCCAAATCTACATTTCTTTCATTCCTCAATACTCAATGATTTTCTAAATCCTAATTTATACTTTAATTATGTTTTCTCTATTTTTACTTTTTTTTGTATGCATAAAATTTTTGTTTATCCAAAAAGGCAGAGAAAGTTCGACTACAAAGATAAGTCTTGTCGTTTAACAAGAACAAGGATAAGAGAAAAGGGGCATAATCATTGACATTACATAACGGAAATCTGTCTTTTCTTTGCTCAATTTAACATCCAATTTAATCATTTTCATTGCTCATTGTCCATGGAGTTGGCTAAATTATCTTGGTTGGATTATATAAACTTCAGCAACAATAGCTTCGGTGAGGAAATCCCATCATGGTTTGATTCCTTCACTCACCTTCAGCGCTTGTTTCTGTATGGTAACAACTTCTCTGGTGTTATCATCTTCTTAGAGATTTATCAAACCTTGAGAAGTTGCTCCTATATGACAATGACATGAAAGGCCATATTCCTATAGCAATCAGATCACTTAATTTCTAACTTGAATTGTTTGTATTTGGGACATAATCAGCTTTTAGGTTGCATATCTTTCTCAATCATCAATATATCTTTATTGCAAATATTGATTTTAATATTAATAATCTCATTGTAGGTCAACTTTCATCGGCTACATTTGATCAACTTCTTAAATTACAATATCTAAATTTGAGAAACAACCATCTCTGGGGTACAATTCCATTTAGTTTATTCAAGTGTCAAGCGATAGAAACTTTAAATTTATTGGAGAATGCCTTGGAGGGAAGCGTGCCTCAAGAAATCGGGAATTTGACTAGATTAAACTACTTGTATCTTGGTGCGAACAACCTACAAGGTATGCTTACTATGGGCTTCCTCTAGACAAATTAAAATGATTAGTTGGTAATTTATATATATTCATATGTTCATATTTCAGATTTTGGTTTTTATTTAGATTGAACTTGAAAACTTGAATTAAAAAGAAAAGATTTAAATTTCAAATTTACTATAAATGTGGATGATAGAACTCATGAAAACAGGACGTTCTTAATAATTTTGAATTCGTTGGATTTATGAGATCTCCATTAAGTGGTGGATTAATTTAAAATGCAATTTAGACAATTTGATATTCAATTGCTTATACACTCTCAAATACCCATATTGAATCTTAACTACATTTTAGATAATTAGTGTTTGATCACCTTCCTATTTACAATGACTTGATTTGAATTGGAATTCTAACAAGCTTATTTAAATGCAAAGAGTTAGAATATATACAACTGTTTGGTAATCAATTAGAGAGGACTGTGCGATGCGAAGTTAGGGATTTGACTTCGCTCAAGGCATTGGATATTGTTTTGGTGTGCCTAAAAGGAAAATGGCATAATAATTAAGACGGAATACATGAGTAGTTAAAAATTTATATCCATTAATTCGTAATTTAAAATTTTCTTCCTAATTTCAATTTTCATTTAATAAATTTTATCAAAACTTTAACATTTTCACTTTTTAACCACTGTCTAATTAGGCTTCATTTAAGCTGTAAAATACCATGCAAAAGTACGATTTAAAGAAGGTAAAAACAGGAAAATGAGTGCACCTGTTTTGTTGAAAAATTAAGATAAATAAAATAGATACCTAGTGCTCAACGTAGAAAATAAGGGCTATGTTAAATTTTAACTTAATTTGACGGATTGAATTTTATGTTTCAGGTGGCATTCCATCAGCTGTTGGAAATCTGACTTCTATTAAGAACCTTAATTTAAGGCGCAACAACTTGACAGGTATAATATCATCTTCTTTTTTTTTGAAAATTATAAAATTTATTAATCCTCAGCATCGTAATGCCATTTCAAGTCTCTTGCTTATATTGCTAGGGACTCTCATGGAATAAACGAGAACTGGGCAAGTAGAAACTGTACAATTGTCAAAAACACCCAGCCACCATGACAACAGTGGCGTTCAAAGTAACCCGTCCAAGTAATTCTTAGCAAGATCCAGCCCCTTGAAAAACATTTAAGAAGGCAGCTGAGAAAAATAAAAAAACATAAGCTATCCTAAACTACTGTTTGTCCTGATTCAACATAGGTTCAAAACATAACATTAACACCTCCAAAAATCAAACCAACAAATTCGAACCTACGTCATGACAACGAAGAAATTTGACACCTTTGTGGTAATCCATTTCCATCGGTTTTTGAAGAAAAAATGCCCCTGTCAAAACTTAAAGAGGAAAAAAGACAACAGACCTCACTCACTCACTAAAAAACAAAGAATGAAATCACTCTTTCACTCATTCCTTAAGTTCCCACGTTAGCTCTCATGAACACAATCTTAGGACACATGAATCACCCTCACAAAAATTCAAAGAAACAATTCCCTTGATAAAACCTTCCCCCCTATCTTTCTTCTCCTTTTCACCTGATATATGCATATCAATCAGCAATACTTTTTATGTATTTAAAATGAAAATTAAACATGCGTGTGTGCATGTGTGTGAGTGCATGCGCGCATGCATATGTGTGTTTAATTAAAGAAAAAACGTTTTTTACTTTAAGATTTTCTATTAACTGATTTTTAATTCCACAATGTAAAAGTAAAAATAAAAATTTTATATTTTCATAAAAATAAGAAAGAACCTGAATTTAAAACAGTTAAAATGTAAATGTGAAGATTAATTGAGAAAGAACTATATGTTCATGATATTTTTAAAAAAACTGACATTAAAAATCAGAATGCATCAATTTTATAAAAAAAATTTAAAATTTTAATATTTCAATACTTTTTTTCTCAATTTTTGTGAAAGCTAAATAATGACAAATAATTCATGACAAATTAATGGAGTAATCTTTTTCCCATAGTTTGTGCTTGAATATTATTAAGTTCCATTAGAATTTTCTGATTCAACTTATGTTTTGTGATATATGGGTGTGTTAAGATTATAGTTTGGATCTATCCATGATCATAATTTTGGGGTTTTGAGGATTTGGATGTTTGTCTTTCTTAATTTTGAAGTGGGAACCCTACTCCAATCCAATTTTGCTTCTACAATTTCACAATATGCGTGTTTTGCATTGCTGTTTGAATTCCCTTTTTTTTTCTTTCACCCAGCTGTTTGAATTCCTTTGTTTCTCTTATTTTTAGTGTTTTTATGTTCTCTATTATTTCTTTTTCTGTTCCAATTTTGACTTGGTGCAAATATTAAGAAAAATATTTTTAACTTTTAGTGTATTTAATTTTTTTTTTAATTATAACATTGATAAATTGTAATTGGTCAAAATACCCCATAAGTCCTTGCACT
Organism: Theobroma cacao; assembly: GCF_000208745.1. NCBI lineage: Eukaryota > Viridiplantae > Streptophyta > Magnoliopsida > Malvales > Malvaceae > Theobroma > Theobroma cacao. The sequence goes on from NC_030856.1 coordinate 7,596,022, forward strand.
ATAGGTTTTTTATCAACTTAATCCCTTTACACAAAACTAGTTAATTTAGTCCTCTACTTTGAGATTTTGTCCAATCTAGTCCCTCTGCCTTACTCTATTTAAATTGACCATTAGTGGTGTTGATGTGGTGCTGACGTATTGAACCAAAAAAATTTTCTTCTAGAAAATATTTTTTGCCATGTCAGTTTCTTTGTGTCACCCCATAGGGATCAAATTAAACAAAATTTAAAAGGAGAGATCACTTACTAGTTATACATAATCAATAGCATTCCTTCGAATTATTTTGAAAAAATGGGGTTTGTTGAACCTTAAGTTGAGGTTGCCATGATCTCTCTAGCTAGTATAAGAAGTCATAATTTTGGCTTCTGCAGATCTCTTCTTCAATATTAAAGTCAAAGTTTATATTGTTAATCTAAATTTTAATTTGAGAAGAAACTAATTTGCTGACGGAAATTTTCTGTGTACATAGAAAGTTAATGGTTTTTAATTACTAAAGAAGAGCCTCTAATATATAAAAATACATTTTTGGTATAAATGCAATGCTAAACAAAAACGGTAAAAGTACTCGATTTAGTCCTTATACGATAGTGTCGTAACATGCGGGTCCGGGAACCCGACCGCCAGACGCGGGCGAAAATTAAATGGTTTAGGAGTCGCCACTAATCTTTTTTTATCTAGGTGTGATTGGTCACCTATTAACCCAATTCTGATGAACGAAGTCCTAAATTAATTTTAGGTCCGTCGAAAGAACGAGAACTGATCCACATTTTTTTGAGATAGGTTCGGGAGTGCGGTTATGCACGGAGAAGGGTTAGCATCTCCGTAGCGCCCGTTCCATGAACAGTACCATTTAATCTTAAGTTATCCTATTATAGCATACTTTTGATTTAATCCCTACTTATTAACTAAATTTTTTATTAAATTGGCTGGCTGAGTTCTTTTTTTTGGTTTTACGTATGCACATGATGCAAGCGTAAAATGATGTCATGACTTGTTTATTTTAAATAATGGGGTCGGTAACCTTTTATTGAAAAATCATTCGAAGACCATCTCAACGCTTTGGTGAAGTCTCGAAATTTTCTTCACCTAGAGATATCCCCGGAAGAACTCGTCTCTACAAGCTCCTCGGGGAAATCCCATCATAGGGATTCCCGCACCATTTGCAAGATAAATGTGGCGTGCTATGACAGGATAAAATGCTGATATCTACATGCACGCGTTTATTGAATTAGGTAGTTCATAATTCACTTAACTATGTATTTAATAATTTATCATTTTGTTTATATGTTTATTATTATCTATTTTTTTCATGGATTATTTATTTATTTATGTATATATATATATTTTTTGCTTTCTACTTAAATCCATATCCTTTAATTAATGTTTTTTTCATTAATATTTTACTTGATTATATAGCTTATCAAATAATTAATTAATTTATTTTTAAACGATTAAATTAACTTTATTTAGTAATATTTATTTAAGCTCATTAACTGATTACATTAATTTGAATGCAACAAAATTTTCTTATGTATATTATTTTTTTAACAACGACTATTTGACTTAACGGGTTTTGAAGTTTAGAGTTCAGATTTATCCCGACGTTTCGGTGAAAATTCATCTCGAACTTCGCACCCGAAAAACATCCACCAGAAAGAGGCAACTCTTTGCCCCTTTTAGGTGGTAATACTCAAATAATTATTCCAATTATATTATTTATTTTTTTTATTTTTTATTTATTATTTTTTCCATTTTTCATTTATTATTTTTTTTAAAAAATATATATATATTCGCATCATGAATTATTATTATTATTATTATTTTATTATTTGCAAGCCTCTAAATATATTTATAATATTAATATTTTTTTATTCACTTATTATCGTTATTGTTATTATTTATATATTTTTATTTTTATTATTTTTATATTTTTATTTAAGCTAAGCAAACAATTAAATAAATTGGATAAGCCCAAAATAGCAAGCCCAAATCCACAATAAACGGGTAAGGCCTCACCTTGCTTGGGCTAGAATGATGGCCCAAGTTGTCTGGGCTGCATGGAGGCGTCCCAAGCCTGCTTCCTTGGTCCGTCTGGCCTTCCCCTGAACGCACCGTTTTGGGGCTCCGGGGACTCCCTAAAATGACGTCGTTTAGGCGTTGATCTTTTTAATTCCTCACTCCACTGAAACGGCACCGTTTAGACCCTAAACTCGGGTATATAAATCCCATTTTTGGCCTTTCTTTTCATTTTCAGATTTCATTTTCTCTCTCTAGCCAGCTACCCTCTGCCTTCTCTCTAAAAAACCTTTCCTCTTCCCGCCAGCGCCGGCGTACTACCCCTTTTGCTTCCCTCCAACCGGCGACTCAGATGTTCCTATACCTCTCCCTCGAAGCCTTCTTCCCTTCCGATCGATGGATCTGGCACCCCTGCCTCGGTCGACGGTGACCCAAACAGGTTTAGGCTTTCCCCTGCCGATGATCGGCACCCCAAATATCTAACCTCCCTTCACAGCTCACCAATCTCTCTCGCTCAAACCGAACCGAATCCCCCAGTTGAAACCCCCGATTGGATTTTTTTGGCTGCCCTTTTTATTTTTTATTTTTTTTGTGGCTAGGTAGCTTCTACTGGTAGGTTTTGGATCTTAGATTTTTTTTGTTGTGTTCTCTTTCCTTTTGGTTTTGCAGGTGGTCCTTAAAAAGCCGGGTTGTCCAAAAAATTGGACAACCCGGCAATGGGGTTCTGGCACTAGGGAGTTGGTGGCCAGAACCCCATCATGCGTGGTGGTTGGGGAAGGGATGGCTGGGCGTACGCCCAGCCATTCCCTCTTTTTTTTTTATTATTTTGTTTCATTTTATTATAATTTAAAATTATTTATTTATTTATTTATTTTAGGTGTCTATAGATAGAGCTTTGTTCAATTTAGCCCTTAAAATTTTGTTCAATTTAGTCGCTATATTCTACCGTTTGTTTAATTAGTCCCTATGACATGGCAAAAGAATTTTAAAATTTTTTTTCAAAAAAGTTTTGGAAATTACTTTTCAAAAAATTTTGATTTTTTTTGTTCTAACACGTCAACACCACAAACAGTCAACTTGAACAAAGTTAGGCATAGAGATTCGATTGCACAAAATCTTAGAATAGAGAGACTAAATTGACAAAAAATTTATAGTACAGAGATCTATGGGGTACTTTGACCAATTATAATTCGTAATTATAATAAAAACTCCTTAAATTATTTAGAAAAATTTAAATAAATGTGCCTTTATTTTTTTTATTGTATTCAATTAAACTTTTGAATTTTTTTTGAAAGACGATAATAGGTATATATTGCTTTCAAAATCAAAATATCGCTTTACAAAAAGAGTGAGACAGAGCAGTAGCTAACAAAAAGAATGCCACAAGGCTCAAGAACAAAACAGGAGACTGTTCCATGCCCAAAGAAACGACTTTCCGGGATTTTCTAGATGGTGAACAGCCCTACAGTTGTGCAAAAGAAGTCCATAGCCAAAAAAAATAAAAAATGGCAGCTATGAACACTAAGAAAAAGAAAGCTAGGAACAAATTATTGATTAAACTCTTATATTTTTATTTTAAGTCAAATAAGTTTTTATGACTAATGGTTGATTAATTGTGATTGGTTAAAATGCCACTTGTCATTCTATGCGACATAGCATGTTAAAATGCTATAATGGATGATGATGTGCCATGATGATATGGTCATTTAACATTTGACCCTCCATGTTAATGTCACGTAGGCATAAAATAATAATTGATATTTTGATTAATAGTATTTACTCAACTATTAGTAATAAGGACCTATTTGAGTCAAAATAAAAATATAAAAACTTGATTGAATGCAATAAAAGAATAAGAGTTTATTTGAATTTTTTCAAAGAATAAGAATAAGCAATTTACACTTAACCCAAAATCTCCACAGTTGAATTTCAGAATACAAAGCGTACTTGATTTCTCATCAATGGTTTGACAACAAAAATAGTATTTGGTTAGATTAACTGTTGGTACTCAATGCACTAGGATTTTCTTCTCTTTTTCTTTATGACTCTCCAATGGGTGAGATCTTAATGTAGTTGCAGGAAAGAGAGGAGACTTAGCCTTTCCTTCATATAGTGAATCCCTAGTCCCACCGATCATTGGATTTTGGATTTCCTATTTAGGCTTACACTTTTAAGTCCACATTTAATATTGAAGCCTAACCCATTTAATTAGATCATATAATAGGCTATAAAATTGTCACTTTATCAAGACTAAATAAGCTTAGCCTATTTTTATAAAAGATAAAATAAATTAAATAATGCAAGTCCACACTTTAATGTTGAGAAAATCTAACAACTCCTATATGAAAATGATCTGAGAGTGTAAATTCCTATACCAATCTAAAATCTTGCAAACTTAAAATGGTTGTATTCAGGATATAATCAGCATTCAGATTGCATATCTTTCTTGATAGTCAATATATCTTTATTGCAAATATTGATTTCAACACTAATAATCTCCCTGTAGGTCAACTTCCATTAACTATATTTGATCAGCTTCATAAATTAAAATATCTACATTTGGGATCCAACCATCTTTCCGGTAGAATTCCAACCAGTTTATTCAAGTGTCAAGAGTTAACAGTTTTATCTTTATATGGCAATGCCTTGGAGGGAAGTGTGCCTCAAGCAATTGAGAATTTGATTAGATTAAGTTATTTGTCTCTCTATTGGAACAACCTAGCAGGTATGCTTATTGTGGACTTTCTTTTTACACAAATTAAAATGATTAGTTGGCATTTATTTTTATTCACGAGCTCAGATTTTAGTTAAAATTTTAAGACATTATTCCATTTTTCAGGTGTAATTCCATCAACTATCAGACACTTGACTTCTCTTACATTACTTGATCTAAAGTATAACAAGTTGACAGGTATCATCTTTCTTCTCCTTTTTATCCGATTTGTATAACACGATTTTTCATATATGGGAGTTTAAATTGTTTTTGAGTACCAAAATGTAAAAGAAAAATGAAAAATTGATATCAAGAATTTTAGATATTCAAAAAAAAAAAAAAGAAATTAAGAACGAAAACTATAATAGTTAAAAATGGAAATGTTAACACTCAATTTGATATAGAGGAGTGTTATTTTAATAAGGTTCCATTTGATTGATAGTAAAAATGTCAACTAAATGAAGTATAAGTATGTTATGTGCATATGAACGTGAATGCATTAATAAAGTATGTGCATGTGTAAAGAGAGATAAAGAGTGAAGAAATTCCTGATAAATCAGGGATGGTATTGAAGCAGAGAGAGCAAAAATACAAGAACCAAAGGAGCTAAGAAAAAATTTGGGAAGAAACAAATTGGGTGAAAAAAACCACCCTCACTTATTTTCATATTAGTATTTATATGACGATAACAAACATAGCCTTGTAAATCGGCATTGAAGAATGAAAAACAATGAGGAAAAATAGCTGAGCACAGGATTCCAGAAATGGAACACTATGCTTTTGTTGAAGTTGGAATGCATCTCTTTAGCTGTTGATAGTGTTTATCTGAGCAGCCAGCAGATACTACATGCTGATGCATAAGACTCAGTTAAGTTTAGTCTTATTTTCTTAAGTTGCAGTCAGTTATTGTTGGTTATCCTACTTGGCACTTGTTAGTCTACCACTTAGAATTATGGATCAGTTATCTATTGAGTTCACTTAGTGGGTAGTTGTCAATTTCCATTCTGTTTTCTATACTTAAGCTTTAAGTAGCAAACTGATATGAATGAAGAAGTTGTTCTGTTTTTTCTTCACCTTACTGCTCTTAATCTTTCTCTTTACTCTCCTTCATTTTCCTTCATTTTCCTTCACTTATTTTTTTTTTGAAAGTTTAACAGCTTTACAATGGACATTCTAACAGCTACAAGAAATAGACTTAAAAAAAACAAGAAGCTTTTCAGCCTTACAGGAACCAAGCAAAACAACACCAGTATTAGGCGTTTAAGCCAACTTAAAAATAACAAAGAAAACGACAAGACTTTTAAGTGTTTCAGTCACTTATTAACTAAAGAATTAGAATGACATCGTTCCCTAACTTCTTTCTTCCTTCAACAAGCTGTTGATTTGCTCCCAATTCCTCTTTTTCTTTTTTACGAGTTGGAATCACTGAATTCTCAACACACCTCCTTGATTCCAGATGAGTAAACTCCCAGTCTGTTCCTTAGAAACTCAAATCGATCTGTGCTCAACCCTTTAGTAAAAATATCAGCTAGTTGCTCCTTTGTAGGACAATATTTCAGCTCCATTTCACCTTCCTTCACTGCATCTCTCAGAGCATGGTACTTCACTCTGATTTGTTTTGTTCAACCGTGCTGCACTAGATTCTTGGCGATTGCCATAGCAGATTGATTGTCTATATGCAATAAAGTACCCCTGTTTTGTGTAAAACTCAATTCAACTAAAATCTTCCTCAACCAAAGTGCTTGGTTTGCAACTGAAGCAATAGCAATGTACTCTACTGCTGCAGATGACTGAGCTCCTACTTCCTACTTCTTTGAACTTCAAGAAAACACTCTAGTCCCAAGGGAAAAACAATAACCACTTGTGCTTTTAGAGTCATATAGAAAGCCAGCCCAGTCAGCATCAGTAAATCCCTGAAGCTCACCACTCTCAACTTTCAAGTACTTAACACCATAATCAGCAGTGCCTTTGACATACCTTAGAATTTGTTTGGCTGCAGTAAAGTGTATAGTTGTTAGAGCTTGCATGTACTTGGACAGAAGACTTGTTGCATATATTAAATCAGGTCTGGTTGCAGCAAGATATAATAGAGAGCCAATAATGCTTCTGTACAATTTCTCATTAGCCTCTAATGACCCATCTTGTCTACAAAACTTACTTTCAGTGGCTAATGGGGTTCTGACAACTTTACAGTGAGTCATGTGAAACTTTTTCAACAGATCAATACTTTCATTGATGAGTGATTATGTGACTGGAGTATTGAATAAATTCCAATCCAAGGAAATAAAGCATCAGTCCTAAATCAGTCATTTCAAAGTCTTTTAGCATCTGTGAGTTAAATTCAGCTAAGCTTTTAGTTTTCGGATCAGTAACAAGCAAATCATCAACATACAATACCGGTATCAACTTAGCTGTATCAGTTACCTTCATTATACAGAGAGTTGCTTCAGTACTGCTTCTGATGAATCCCTGGTTTAGTAAGTGATCATCCATCCTTTCATGCCAAGCCCTTGGTGCCTATTTGAGACCATATAGAGCCTTCACCAACTTACAAACCTTGCTTTCAGAACCCTTCTCAACATATCCATCTGGTTGTTCTACATAAATATCTTCCTTCAAGTAACCATTCAAGAAGGCAGATTTTATGTCAAAATGATAGCTAAGCCATCCATCTTTTGCAGACAAGGCTGCCAGCAACCGAATGGTGTCATGTTTGGCCACAAGTGCATATGTCTCCAAGTAGTCCCCACCATAAACCTGCGCGAAACCTTCAACTTCAGGTCTAGCTTTATATTTGTTGACAGATCCATCTGGATTTAATTTGATTCTGAAAAGCCACTTAACACCTATAACATTGTGATTTTTAGGCCTGTCTACCAATAATCAGGTCATGTTCTTATTAATCATCATCATTTCATCTTCCATTGCTTGTTTCCAATGTTCATCAAAAATAGCTTCAACATAGGAACCAGGCTCAGTGATTGCCAAATGACACCTGGCATATGTGTCTTCCAAGCTCCTAGTTCCTGTCATAGGGATCTCATCTACATTTTCATCTAAAATTAAGTCAACTTCATCTTCTAGCAACAAATTAGCAAAAACCACAGAATTTTCTATGCCTTCAATAGACTTAGATTCGCATCCTATTCTCATCAAACACCACATCTCTACTTATAAAGAACTTCATATTTTTGACATCCAGGAGTCTATATCCTTTTGATACTTCATTATATCCAAGGTGGATAGCTAAAAGAGACTTACTATCCAACTTGGTCCTCTTTGCACTTTGAATCTTAGCAAAGCAAATGCATCCAAAAACTTTATGATGTTTGACTAAAGGTTTTATATCATATCAGGCTTCAAAAGGTGTTTTGCCAACCAAGGCTCTAGTAGGTGTCAAATTAAACAAGTAGTTAGCAATGTTAATTGCTTCTACCCATAATTACTTGGCAACTTTTTTTCAAATAGTAAGCACCTAGCTATTTCCATCAAAGTCCTGTTCTTCCTTTTTAACACACCATTTTGTTGGAAGCTGTATGAAATAGTCAGTTAATTTACTTGTTGCATTCCAGGTTCTAGTTTTTGGAAATGAAATTCTTCTCTACTTCCCATACTGATACAGCTTACAAACCTTTTTCAAGCTTGCCATGAAGGGCAACCCATCAACCAAGTTATTAGATGCCATCAACTTAAGTGAACCATAATTCACATGACCAAGCCTCGTCAGAGTGCAACTATAAACAGTGTTCTTAATTTTCATCTAGTTTAATGGGAAACATTTGTTTCTCATTCCTATTGTGAAGAGTTCTATTCTAGCTGAATTCTTCACTGTGCAAACCTTGTCTTTGAAGTTTAATTCAAAGCCTTCATCCACAAGTTGACCTACGCTCAGTAAGTTTTGACTCACATCAGGAGTATAATAGACATTTGCCACTAATTTGATTCCACTAAGTGTCTGCACTCCCACTATAATAGTTCTAAAGATTAGTAGCATATCACCATTTCCTATTTCCATTTGAGTTCTAAAACTCTCATTCAAATTGATAAAATTTTCCTTGTAACCAGTCAAGTTGCTTGAACAGCCACTATTTAGCAACCAGATGTCATTCTTCTATTCACTATCTAACTTCTTAGCCATAAACAAAATTTCATCTTCTGTTTGAAGCTCCTCAACCACAATTGCTTTCTCATCAGTTTTCGTACCTTTGCTTTTGCATACTATTTCTACATTTCCTTGCTGGTGACACTTCCTACACTTAACATTCGGTCTAAACCAGTAGTACTTTTCTGTATATTTTATCTTTTTACAATGAGAACATGGTGGAAATGATTTCTTATGATCCCCATGTCTCTTTTCATCAATTTTCTTCCTTTTATTTTTCTTTTCAGGATCAGTCCTCCTAGAATTACTGCTACCAGCCTTCAAACTTTTGGTTTTGGCAACTAGAGCACTTTCAGTAAGGCCTTTTTACCTAAAAGCTCTCCTCTGCTCTAACCCTTTTAGTGCATTGACTAACTCTTTCAAAGTCACCTGGCCAAGATCCCTATAATCCTCTAACGAAGATATCTTAGACTCATATCTTTTAGGTAATCCAACCAGTATCTTACTAACAAGCCTTTCTTCAGACATCTCTTTACCTAGCAGCCTAAGTCGGTTTACTATCCCCATGATCTTACCAAAAAACTCTTTGATAGACTCACTATGATCCATGGTTAACATCTCAAATTGCCTGGTTAAATTGAATGCCTGGATTTTTTTGGTTTCGTCACTACTTTGAAATTCTTCCTTTGAATGATCTCAGACTTCTTTTGGATTATGTAAATGCATTATCTTAGCAAAAATATCATCAAATACTGCAGATTGTAAGCAAGATAGGGTTTATAGCTCTTTCCTTATCTTCTTCAAATCATCTTATCTAAGCCAGTGTTGGATTGGTGAGCCTTTGTACTGGTTCTATCTTGGTCTCCATCACCTCCCATAGATTGAAGGCCTTGAGGTAAGACTGCATCTTCACCGACCAAAACAAATAATTTTCTCTAGTAAAAACTGGAGGAGCAGAGGTACTAAACCCAGCTGTAGCCATGAACCACAAGACAGAGAGTAAGATATGGAAAAAGAAAGTGGGTAAAGACCAAATGAAGAAATATCCCTTAAGGTTGATTTAAAGCTCCGATACCATGAAGAAATTTTTGATAAATTAGGGATGGTATTGAAGCAGAGAGAGCAAAAAAAAAAAAGAACTGGAGGAGCTGAGAAAAACTTTGGGAAGAAATAGATTGGCTGAAAAAAACCACCCTCATTTTCATATTAGTATTTATATGATAGCAACAAACATAACCTTGTAAACCGGCATTGGAGAATGAAAAACAATGAGGAAAAATAGCTGTGCACAAGATTCCAGACTTGTAATTCTTTGCTTTACAACGGACATTCTAACGACTATAGGAAACAGACTAAAAAAAAACACGTGGCTTTTAAGCTTTACAGAAACCAAGAAAAACGACACAAGTATTAGGCGTTTAAGCCAACTTATAAATAACAAACAAAGCAACAAGACTTTAAGTGTTTCAATCACTCATTAACTAAAGAATTAAAATGGCACTATTCCCTAACTCCTTTCTTCCTTCAACAAGCTGTTGATTCGTACCCAATTCCTCTTCTTTTTCTTTACCAGTTGGAATCATTTAATTCTTAACACAGAGAGAGAGAGAGAGAGAGAAACATACCTACATGTTAGATCAAATTATTTGTCTCTATGTAGTATTGTAATAAGTTCTTATTTGAGGTTTCCCCTTTGCTAGATGGAATAAGAGTAGATGTTGACTTAAAAGAAAAAAAAATAGTGAAGATTTTGTTTTCATAGTTTATACTCAAATATTATTAAGTTTCATTAAAATGTTTTAATTCAACTCATGATTGTGGAGTGATTTGCACTAAGTTCCAATTGGGCAAAAGGAAGTAAAAGTATCATTTTTGGCATTTTAAACAACTTCTTCCAAAGAATATTCAATATCTTATCTTTTTTTCATATTTTATTGAAGGACCGCTTCCAACTCTACCACCTTCATTACTTTGGTTCAGCATATCAAAGAATCAATTAGTTGGAGAATTCCCTTCCTCAGTATGGAATTTGAGCTCCCTTCAATATCTTGACTTGTCTAAGAATAATTTGGGTGGAATTATTCCAGAGCATCTTGGAAATTTGACCTCCTCTCTTGTACAGATGAATCTATATACGAATAACTTTAATGGTAAAATACCGGGAATTTTATTTCCTAAAAGTTGTTCATTGAGAAGTTTTCGCATCAACAGTAACCAGCTTGGAGGGCCAATACCACAATCCTTGGTTAATTGTAAGGACTTGGAACTTCTAGATTTGGGGAAAAATAACTTAAGGGACATCTTTCCTAGTTGGTTAGGGAAATTGAATCTACAAGTTCTTGTCTTGCGATCCAATAGATTCCGTGGTCACATTGTCAATTCTGAAGTTGCATCTTCATTCTCTCATTTGCGGATTATCGATCCATCTAACAATGACTTCAGCGGCTGCTTGCCACCAAAATTTTTTGAAAGTTTGAATGCTATAAGCAATGGGTATGAAAAGACAGGTGAAGTGCAGTATATGAGATATATCTCTAGCTTTGGTGTGTACTATGATAAATCTTTCTCTGTTACAACAAAAGGGTTGGCGATGGCGCTCATGAGAATCTTAACGGCTTTGACGATTATTGATTTTTCAAATAATCAATTCAATGGACAGATTCCTGAAATAATTGGAAAACTTCAATCACTTATAGTCCTCAACCTCTCTCACAATAGCTTAACAGGTCATATCCCATTATCCTTAAGTAATTTGTCTAAGCTTGAATCATTAGACCTCTCATCCAACAAGCTTGAAGGAAGAATTCCGGCACAGTTACAAAGTCTTGAATTCCTAGAAGTTTTAAACCTTTCTTGGAATAAAATCACGGGACCTATTCCTCGAGGCAATCAATTTAATACTTTCACAAATGATTCCTACATTGGAAACTTTGGTTTATGTGGATTCCCATTATCAAAAAGCTGTGGTAATGATCAGGATTCGGAACCCCCTCCAACAATATTTGATGATGAGGATGATACAACAAAAGAATTGAATTGGAAATTTTCTATATTGATGGGGTATGGATGTGGGCTGGTGCTTGGATTGAGTTTGGGATTCATCGTGTTCACAACTGGAGAACCGTGGTGGTTCATTGAGATGATCAAGAGAGTTCAGCAAAAATATATATGTTAGAAGGATATAATGCTTTTAGGTGAGTTTACTTCAAAAATTATAACAGTATTTAATTTACATTACCTTTTTTCTTTTTTACAAGATGTAAGGTCTAGCTCTGACAAGTTTTAACAAATTTTGCCAGGTTGGATGTGTTCCAATTAAGGACAATACTCCCAAGGGAAGCCAATTCATCCACTTAGACATTGGCAAAAATAGGATTTTGACAGGAAAGAGATTCTTCAAGCCTTGTGTGGTATGGGCTCTATCATTCTATTTATTGTGGTGAACTTCCTTTTATATATATTCTTACGGCTTTTAATCGACCCTCAAGATGGCTTCCATTCTTTTTTCAGTTTATTAGATTGTTAGTCAATAATTTCAGTTGTATTAGTCTTATCCTATTTGTTGTTAGTCAATAATTTCAGTTGTATTAGTCTTATCCTATTTGTTTTATAGATAATTTTCAGGTGATTTTGTTGAGATTATGGTATGCATTTCGACATGACATACATCTTTAATTATCCTATATATGACTCCATGCATTCTCAGACTGGTTGCTTTGCTTATAACCATGTGCAACTTTTCTTAAGCCCATTATATCTTCAATGTTAATGCTTTAATTCTATTGATGCTCACTGTAGAAGAAAAAAAATGTGCAAATGTGCAAACGTGTCTAGATGTTATGGAACAATTTCCAATTGCAAATGTGCATGGGGAAGTAAAAGCATCATTTTTTCTTGCTAGACATCACAAATATTTTATTCAAGAATCTTCAAACTTGTGATACAATTCAAACTCCAAGCACTTCATTTTTTTTTTCTGAAAGTTAAAGGACTTTATTCATTAATGAAGTTTTTTCGAAAATTTGCATGCTATAAGGATGGGAATGAAAAGAAAAGATGACTACATGAGATATGAATATAATCTAACTGTGTATTATAATGAATCCGTATTCATTACAACCAAAGGGTAAATCCCTGAAATAATTGGAAAACTTTATTTACTTATATTCATCAACCTCTCCCACAATATTTTAACAAGTCTTATCCCATCATCCTTATATAATTTGTCTAAGCTTAAATCATTATCAAACAAGCTTGAAAGAAGAATTTCAGCACAGTTAAAAAATCTTGGACTCTTAAGGGTATTAATCTTCTCTTGAAATAATTTAGTGGGATCCATTCCTAAGGCAATCAATTTGATACTTTGACACATGGTTCTCACATGGGAACTTGGGTTTATGTGGATTCCCATTATCAAAAAGCTGTGATAACGATCAGTATTTGGAACCACCTACCACAAATTTTGACAAAGGTGACGACACAACAAGAGAACTGAATTGGAAATCTTCTGTATTGATGGGTATGGATGTGGGCTTGTATTTGGATTGGGTAAGATACATTGTGTCACAATTGGAAAACCATAGAGGTCAGTAAAATTATGTTAAAGGGAAAATCCGCAGAAGTGGAGGAAGAAAATAACACAGCTAATTAATAGTCTTAGGTGGTTTTAACATTGCTAACAAAAAGCAACTGTTTTTTTTTTTTTTTTTTTTGTACAAGATGGAAGGACTAAAGCTCAATGTCAACATCTGAATTTCTTAGTTGTACAAGTTTTAACAAAAAGAACTAAATTATGTCTAACTTATCGTACACCGTTGTGCTCAAATAATTAACATTACTTTTATTTATTGCTAATTATAAAATAAGTAAAAGAAATAAAATGATTGAAGTAATTGCAAAATTTTTCAAAAGGAGGAAGACTTCTATGTGTTCTTTTGTTTTGTTGACGCAACGTGCACTTTGATTAAAAAAAACATTATCATTCCCCTTAATTATTAATCACTTTGTAGGAAGAAAACATGGGAATGCTTCACGCTTTTTCTCTCTAATATACGGTAATTTGTCCATTTTACTTTTTTCTTTTCTTGAATTTGTAGGGACTTTCTGCAATGCCTAAATCTACAGTATCTTTTATATATATATAAAGCTATAAACTATCTTTACACATTATTTTAGTCAATGAAAGATACTTCAACCGTGTGATGGACGATGAAATTATCTGTTGCAGTCATCACCTTAATTTCTTTCTACCACCCTAGTCTTTTGATTCTCCATGATTTATGTTGTTGTAGTTTCTCAGCATTTTCACGAGGAGATCCAACGATGATGCTCAAAATGGTGATGAAGATGACAAGAGGCTCTGCGTAATGAATGGAATTTGTATGATATTAAAAATTAATTGTACCCCAGGATGTATCAGTAAATATTTAAATTGATACACTTAACAATGGAAAATAAATTTAAACTATGCAAAAAGGTGTATAGCTCTCTCAACATAAAAATTGAAGTCTCCTATTCTAATCATTGATTAAAAACACTAATGTCATTCTCTCTGTAAAAGTACCAACGTCAAAAGTAATAAGAAGAACTAGACATCTAAAATATTCCTGTTAATTTATCATTCAGTTGTATACTAACTTTCACTGTGTGGTTGCAAAATAACCGATCAGAATGGAAATTGAATTACATATAGAGAAATCCAGTTTGTCAAATTCATTCTTTGCGTTTTCTTTTTTTTTTTTTTACTCTCAAATGCGTGAGTTATTCGGAATTGTTTTTACCTTCTAAAATACGCTAGAATCTTTTCAAATATTTTACTCTCTCTTCAGCCCATTGCCTACGCTAGAGTCCTCATCGATGCTGGAAATTGGCCTAGAAGAGGAAAAAATTATGAGATTCTAAAATTTTTTAAGCATTAGTTCTTTAATTAAGAATGCTTATGATCAATATTTCAAAAGTTATATTGTAATACTTTTACCTTTATTAATTCTCTCGACAATTTTAAAATGAGAAAATTGTAAGAAACAAACCTATTCATAAGCCCATTTCAAAACTAACTTTCAATATAAAGTTAACTAATTTTAGCCATGAGATGACAAAAATACCCTTAAAACCATTTCAAACAAATTAAATACTCTCAAATTTTCTCTCTCGCCATTTGTTTGCTTTGCTTCCCTTTATGTTGTGCTCGCCATTTTTCTCTCTTATCATCCAACTTTCTTTAATTTTACCACCATCACTATCTCTCTGTCCATCTCTCATCATCTCATTGTCAATCAACATACCAAAGAGCATGACATGGAAGGTAGCAACAAATTCTTGGGTTTATTGATTTACATTCACAAAACCCTCTCTATGTCTATCTCTCATGATCTCACCGTCGATTTACAGACCAAAAAGTATGGCATAATGAGTAACAACAAGTTCTTGGGTTTATGAGTGTTAAGTTTTTCAATTATTCAAGTTTGATAGAACATGCTTTAGCATGTAACAAAGTGATTCATGCCTAGGCATGTAACATCAATAGAAAGAAGGAAGCTTTGGCATGTAATATATAGTGTTGAAGCTTTAACCTTGGCATGTAACATATGGTGTTGAAGCTTTGGCTTTGGCATGTAACATCTGGTGCTGAAGTTTTTGTATTGCTTAATGTTTTTGAACATGATGCGTAACAATAACATTTTTAAACATGTAACTTCTTTGTATTTCACTACAACATAAACTCTTGGAGTTAAAGCATGCAACAATTTTTTTTTTCAACTATAATAACATTTTTTTGAACCTGACGTGTAATAACAACACTTTTTAAATGTAATTTACCATTTATCTTTGTATCTCAATGGGACATAAACTCTTAGAGTTAAACACCGATAGAGATAAAGTTTAAAATCAAAAAGGAATTTGACATGGAAAGGAAGATTTATTGAAATATTATTCAACGTCAACATTGCTGCTGGGATGAAATGGATTTGAACAAAAAGATACTATCCAAAATCCTCAAATTTGGATAATTAGCTTTTATGTTATTTTATTTGTTACATTTCCTATAATCATAAAAAAGATTTAGCATCGGATGTTACATGCCAAGGTCAAAGTTTCAGCACCATATATTACATGCCAAAGCTTCCTTTAAGTTACATGCCAAGGCATGAATCACTTTGTTTCACGCTAAGGTATGTTCTACTAGACTTGAATCACTGAAAAAACTTAACACTCATAAACCTAAAAACCCGTTGTTACTCACCATGCCATGCTTTTTGGAATATAGATTGACGATGAGATGATGAGAGATAGACAGAGAGAGGGTTTTGGGAGTGCAAACCAATAAAGTCAAGAATATGTTGTTACTTTCCATGTCATGTTCTTTGATCATACAATGAAATGACGAGAGATAGACAAAGAGATAGTGATGATGGTAAAATTAGAAAATGTTGGATGACGAGAGAGAAAAATGGAGAGCATAGCGAAATGGGGAGTAAAGCAGGCGAATGGCCAACGAGAAAATTTTGGAAATCTTCCTTTTCTTGCTCAGCTAAACATCCAAAGCTACAATTTTCAAGGCTCATTGCCGATGGAGTTGGCTAATTTATCTTCGTTGAAATATATGAACTTTGGTAACAACAACTTCGGTGGGGAAATCCCATCATGGATTGATTCCTAATTCATTAAACTTCAGAAGTTGTCTCTATACGGTAACAACTTCTCTAGTATTATCCCGTCTTCTTTGGGCTCTTTGTCAAACCTTGAGAAGTTGCTTTATATGATAATGATCTAAAAAGGCAGATTCCTATAGCAATCAGAAATCTTTCTAACTTAAAATATTTGCATTTGGGATGGAATCAGCTCTTAGATCACATATCTTTCTCAATGGTCTATATATATTTATTGCAAATATTGATTTTAACACTAATAATCTTATTGGAGATCAACTTCCATCAGCTATATTTGATCAGCTTCCTAAATTACTCTTTCTAAATTTGATAACCAACCATCTTTCCGATAGAATTTCAACTAATTTAGTCAACTGCCAAGATTTAGTACATTTAATTTTATC
The DNA here is from genome assembly GCF_000208745.1 of Theobroma cacao. Lineage (NCBI taxonomy): Eukaryota > Viridiplantae > Streptophyta > Magnoliopsida > Malvales > Malvaceae > Theobroma > Theobroma cacao. The sequence continues at coordinate 7,612,906 of NC_030856.1, forward strand.
TGAAAATGCTTTGAAAGGAATTGGGTCTCAAGAAATCGAGAATTTGACTAAATTAAGCATGTTGGATTTTAGTTTCAACAAATTTACAAGCACATGGACTTTCATTTGGAAAAATTAAAATGATTAGCTGGTAATTTATTTTTATTTGTGAGTTCAGATTTATGATTTTAGTTTTCATTTAGATTGCTTTTAAAATGTTGCTGGCTTCGTAATTAACAATTTCGAAATATGTACTTTGTCTTTAAAAAAGGAGATCAACCAACATAATTATCGTAACTTGCAGGTTCGGGAAGCCGACTGCTAGACGCGAGTGAAAACTCTAAAAATTAGGAGTCGCCACCAGTCTTTTTTACTAGGTGCGATTGGCCACCTATTGACTCGATTCTAATCGACGAAGCCTTAAATTAATTTTAAGCCCACCGAAAGAACCTTAAACTGGTCTACGTTTTTCTAGATCTAAGTTCGGGAGTATGATTACACCCGGGGAAAGATTAGCACCCTCGAGACGTCCGTTCTATGAACGGTACCATTTTTAGATTATCCTATTAGGCTTTAATTTTTTAAGTTCACTATATTTCTATAGTTATTATTCTCTTATTTTATCTCCTATTTAACCTAAAATGGAATGCAAATGTGAGGCAAGATGAAATGCATGGCGTGAGATAAAAAAATGTTAGACAGATGACCTTTTATCAAGGATATCCTCCCGGATCCGCCCATCATGCTGGTGGGATTCAGGGTATTCTCTCACCTAAGGAATTATTCGAGAAATTCGTCTTTGCAAATTCAACCAATAATTCCATCATCGGGATCATCATACGTTTTTCTTTTAAAAGTAATGTTTTCATGTATGATGAACCTAATACGAGTGAAAGCCTTTTATTAAAGATGTTTCTCGAGCCCTCCATCATACTGGTGGGACTCGAGGATATCTTTTCACCTAGGGAAGTTTTCGAAAAATACTCGCCTTCGTAAGATCCTCGGAAGATCTCATCATCGGAGCTTAACTCGTAAACAAAAATATTTATATGCAATGATATGCACGATGCAATATATATGCTATGCTAATGCAATTGATTATTCTTATCATTATTATTATTTAATCATTATTTTATTTTTTATTATCATATCTTTTATTTATTTTCCTTTTATATTTTACATTTTTTATTCTAAGTTTTTTTCTTTGATATTTCCTATCTTATTTCTTTTATATAATGTTTATTAATCAATACCTTGTACCACTAAATACTTAATGCATAATTATTTATTGTCTTGGATTTTCTTTATTAATAGTTTTTATTATTTGTCTATTTTATGTCATGGATATTACCTTTTCACAAATTTATTATATACATATTTGAATTATCATTATTATTATTTTTTCTTCTTTTTTT